>NC_079524.1:17083384-17213954 GCF_003711565.1 Takifugu flavidus
CCGTTTGATAATGCCCAAAGCGGGATTCGAACTCTCCCTCTGGGGTCTTCAGGAGGTTTCAATCAGGTTGTCTGTTACAGCGATTCTCGACTGGCCCGCACCGGCGCGGGATCGATCCCTGGCCATGGCACATTGCTTTTAACTTGATTTCTTTTATCGGAGTTGAATCTTGTTTGATTTTTTTGAAGACGTTTCACCTCTCATCCAAGAGCCGTTCTAGGCAGATTTGATGATATGACGCTCATAGGCTATATAGCCTTTTCTTTTTGGGGGGAATGGATTGGAGGCTGCTCCAACAGTGACGTTTGGACTGTGACAAAGCGAAATGGACAAACGCCACCAGGATTAGTGTTTAAAAAAAAAAAAGTTTGTGTGTATTAACTTTAAAAGGCCGTTTTCTTGCACCTGCTCTCGTTTACGGCCATACCACCCTGAGAACGCCCGATCTCGGAAGCTAAGCAGGATCGGGCCTGGTTAGTACTTGGATGGGAAACCGCCTGGGAATACCAAGTGCTGTAAGCTTTTTGCACTCCTCCACAAGGCCAGAAGAGGCCGCTGGTGTTCCTGATAATTATCCAGCCAGATGTCAGAATCAGAATCAGGTTTATGCCATTTTTCATGTAATACACATAAACCTGATTCTGATTCTGATTCTGACAATTTCGTCACAATTTTGTGACGCTGCGACATTCAACATAAAAAAGACAACATTAGAATAAGATAAATAAAATAAGACATATATACAGTATATATAAAAATAGTAAGAAATAGTGCAGGTCCATGCAGGAGTAATGTGATGTTCGTGAGTCCGACTGGCTGCTGTACATGGTGCTTAAGTGATGAGTCACTTGGTGTTCAGCAGCCTGATGGCAGAGGGGAAGAAGCTGTTTGTGTAGCGGGAGGTTTTGGTCCGAATGGACCGTAGTCTCCTGCCTGAGGGGAGGGGGGAAAACAGTCCGTGACCAGGGTGGGAAGGGTCGGCCGTGATCCGACCTGCACACCTCCGGGTCCTGGAGATACACAGGTCCTGGATGGATGGAAGCCTGCAGCCGATCACCTTCTCAGCAGCGCGCACGATGCGCTGCAGCCTCAGTCTGTCCCTGACGGTGGCGCCAGCGTACCACACGGTGATGGAGGAGGTGAGGAGGAGAGGTGAGGATGGAGGGGGTGAGGATGGAGGAGGTGAGGATGGAGGAGGGGAGGATGGAGGAGGTGAGGATGGAGGAGGGGAGGATGGAGGAGGGGAGGATGGAGGGGGTGAGGATGGACTCGATGATGGCCGTATAAAACTGCGCCAACATCCTGGGAGGCAGTTTGAGCTTCCTCAGCTTCCGTAGGAAGAACATCCTTTGCTGGGCCTTCTTGATGAGGGAGCTGATGTTCGGCTCCCACTTAAGGTCCCGGGTGATGGTGGTGCCCAGGAAGCGGAAGGAGTCCGCGATGGTGATGGGGGAGTCCATGAGGGCAAGGGGGGGCAAAGGGGCCGTGACTTTCCTGAAGTCCACAATCATCTCCACTGTCTTCTGAGCGTTCCGCTGCAGGTTGTTGTGTCCGCACCAGGACACCAGTCGAGCCACCTCCCTCCCGTAGGCAGCTGGTGGTGTCAGATGAGGGTGGTGTCATCCGCAAACTTGATCAGCTTGACAGACTGGTGGCTTGAGGTGCAGCAGTTTGTATACAGGGAGAAGAGGAGGGGGGGAAGGACACAGCCCTGGGGTGATCCAGTGCTGATGGAGACGGAGTCCGAGACAGTCTTCCCCAGCCGCACATACTGCCTCCGATCCGTCAGGAAGTGAGTGATCCACCTGCAGAGGGAGTCAGAGGGATCACCTGTGTTTGGATCTGTTGGACTTCATCACTGAGAATGTCCATTCACATACATACGTAGTTAGACCCAAAGAGGACGAGAATCTTCTGAGCAGGTGTGGAAAGTTCTCCTCGTTGAGGGAGGAGTAAAAGTCCAGCATTCATTATATACATCATTATCCTTTTAATATATTTTTCTATTATCTAAGGTATTTTTCTCCTTTATGATTATTTTTATCTCTAGGTGCATCATTGTCTGTATTTTCTACATTAAATGTTTTCATTGAGAGAAAAATAATGACTTCAGCACCAGCGTTCACAGAACGTAACTGAACATTTGTAAAATATGACACCAAATACACAAACAATATTGGTCATTGAAACACATCAAAAGGATCCTTTTCCACAAACTCTCATGTTTTTACAGTGTTAATCCTGAATGTGATCTGAAGTTACAGACCTTCTTTAGCTCACGTAACTGATCAGCCTTTATCATCAGCAGCTTCCCCAATAAACCAGCTGCTTATAAAGAGACTAAAACTGACCCGTCCACTCTTTCATTCCTCAGTAGAACTTCTGGAGACCTCCCTCAGGTGTCCAAGTCACTGAACATCAAGTATCTGGATCTGGCTTCCCTGTACGACATGATGGAAAGCCTCAAACCTTCTGAAGCTGGACCTGTGTGCTGATTCTCCAGGTCCTTTTGATGGTTGAGGTCAGTTTTCATGGACTGTGATTGTCTGATGGCGCCGTTTTAAGCCTTTAAACATCATTTTTCAGTGGAGAAGCAACAGTCGTCTCCTGGTGTCCCTTTGACCTGAAGCCTCCAGACATCGTGTTGGTGTCGGATCATGTTGCTGAGTTGATCATCTGCTCCAGTGACGTGTGGTGAGGTTCATGGCTGGCGAGGCTCTGACTCCTCAAGAGTCCGATTTACGATTTAAGAACTGAAAAAAGCATCTTATTTCACCATTTTTCCAACAGCATACAACTCCTGATAATGCTTCATAACCCATCAGCATTCCTCTTTCAATTACACTCACAAACCAACACAAACATATACACAGGACCATATTTGTCCTGTAAAGAACTTTCTTTTATAGCTATGGATAGAGCTCCATCTTGTGTTTAAAGAAATTCATTTATACTGTAAACACATTAAAGTGCAGAGATGTGTGCAGCACAAATTTAATTTTGACCAACAGTAACAATTTCTGTTATTTTTCAAACAAATTCTGGTGCTTCAATAAATTTTAATAAAGTTTACCTATTAAAGCACCAGCGTGAAAGCACCTGCCAGCCTGCGTGCGCCCCCTTGAGGTGAGGCAGAGTACTGTGTCGTGAAATATCACGAATTGCATTTTATGTTATTGCTATTTTAATAAAAGTAGAGTAGTTTCGTAGGTAATACGAGAAGGATTAAAATGTGGGAAAGTGGAGTGTGGGAACGGATGTGTATGTGAGCGTGTTAGTAAGAAGGAGGACCAAACAATAATGTGTGATATCTGCCTACCTGTGCGTAGGCTGAGAACCGCTCCAATATGGTCAAAACATGAGCAATGTGACTCGGCGAGCATGAACGTTCCCCTGCCTGTGTGAGAAATGTAGCTGATGCCGTCTGTGTAACGAAGATACGCCTCCTGCTGTGTAATCATGCCTGTTTTAATAAAAGAGACAACGCTGGGGAGGAGGAGGAGAGTCTCCGGGACGACGCGGCAGAGTTCGTGTCTGATCGGAGCGCCACTCCCCCCTGGCCAGGGGAAAAGTCTTCCAAGTCTGGTCTCAACTTGTGGTGAACTTTGTTCGTGCCGTGCGCCTGTCTGAGTACACTTCTGAGGATTTCGGCAACAACTGCCTGCCTCACCTGACTTTCCTCTGCACTTTATTGTGCGGTCAGCAAAAGACATTGGGCCCGATTCACCAATATGTTCTTAAGAATCTTCTTAGATTCTTTCTTAAGTTGTCCTTAAGAAGTTTTTTAAGAAAACCCTACGTCGGATTCATCAACGCGTTCGTAAGCCCCAGAATTGTTCGCAGCTTTGTTCTTAGATTGATGAATGCCATCTGTTCGTAAGTTGAAAGCGCGTGCCAGGTGAGTCTAATTAACATACGATTAGCATAAGTCACCGCCCACTAATGCCCATAAAAGGAACTGCAGCAGGACCCTGTAGACGGAGCAAAAAGCAGCCAAATGCCCAAAGCGAAATGCCCAAAGCTTGCCTCTCCACGCCTGATTTCTGACGCCGTGTTGAACAATCAAGAAAGGATGGCTAACACGCTTGATAAAATTGCCTCAACCCGGATGACTATAGCCAACAGAAATCAACGAGAATGTAAAAAAAGAATGTAAAAAAAAAATAAACGTGTAAAAGCTGTGCTCGGATTGTGACAATAATGCATTTTATTCACAAACGGGCAATTAATCGCGCTCGAACGTGAACCGCGTGCCTGCAGTCTGGCCCCATCATTGCGTCAGGACGCACATCCTCACGGGGTTGTGGCTCTGTGTCCAAACACATCCAGCGCCCCTTTAACATGCCGATGGTGCGTTCAATGGTGGAGCGACTGCGCGCATGCATCTGATTGAATAAAACTCCTGTGGAGTCTGAGGGTTGGTCAGTGGTGTCAACAACCAGGGAGCCAGGGCATATCCTCGATCCCCTAATAAAATAAATCAAGATAAAATCAAATAAAAAGACAGTTTTGGCATGGTTTCCAATTTGGTTGATTAATGTTAAGTCATTGGCACATTTACGTAATTTTAAAATTCTCCGTAAATCACCAAAAATAGGAAATAAACAAATAAATAAATATGACAGAATTATCATTGTAATATTGAATTTTATTGAACTGCACAAGAGAAGAAAACACAACCATGCCAACATGTCGGCACTGAAATGTGCGCAAGAGTACTCCTGAGTGTTCGTAGGATTTGTTCTTAACCTACGAATAAATCCAGGATAAGAAGAAATTGGTGAATGCCACAATCTTCGTCAACTGTTCGTAAGTGGGACTTAAGAACAAGTTTGTTCGTAAGAACGCTTCGTGAATCTGGCCCATTGTTACCATATGGATTTTAGAGAGGACCCGAGAGCAGACCAGAGCACGGTGGTAAGAAGGTCCAAATGAGTTTTATTTCGGGGGGCAACACAAAGACAAACAGTCCTGGACTGCGGGTAGCTCAGGAGTAGGATCCGCACTTCATGGGGTCCAACGGAGAGTCCTCAAACCAGAAGCAGTCCTCCGGGACTGTAGAGAACCCAGGAACCGGGCGCAGCACGCTCACCGGTGCAGCAGAACTGCATGGAGTCCGCGAGCGTGCCGGGAAAAAAAACAGGACAGCAACAGAGATAAGAAAACACTCCAGCCCCGATGGGCAGGCGCTCCCTCCTTAAGTAGGCAGCCAGGTGGCAATCGCCCACAGGTGCACCTGCCTACAGTGCCAGCTGTAGGCAATGAAGCTCCCCTACGCCCCCTGGAGGAAAAAACAGACACCACCCTGGACCCCAACAGACATGACAGACTGCAGAAAGTCATGGTGTATAACTATTTCTGTAAAGTTCATATTAGCAATATGGCACACGTCATGCAACCCAGTTTGTATTGGATCGTGCAGTCAGACGTGAGGCACAATTCGCCCCTGCCTTACCCGGGGTTTCTGCCCTGGATTTGATCGGGAAAACATGTTTTACTTAATAAAATGGTAGAAATGTGTAGTCAGACTCCAAATGCATTTTAACACACATCAGTGGAAAATATTAATCTTTATTTCTGTACAATTTCTTTTTTGGTCAGATGAGGCACTGCCTCACCTGCCCCCCCTCCCCACGTCACTGTGTTTATTATGTCCTACCTGGTCAAGAGTGAATTCAGTACCCGACACTCAACAGCTGACTGGACAGTTGTGCCGTCAGTACTAACGGCCCAGTCGGAGCAAAGAACTGGTCTGTGCTGCAATTTTAAGTAAATATTGTCATTTTAAATGTCATACTCATGAACGTTCTACTTTGGAGAGAGTTGCTCTAATCAGAATAATTGGGAATTCACGCAATCTGATTGGCTTTTAGCGGAGGTACCGTAATTTCACCAACACATGGCGCACTTAAGTCTTAAATCTTCTCCAACCTGGACGGGGCCCCTGATACTGCGGTGGCCTTCAGAACTGAAGAAGCCTTCTGGACAGAAGGTGAAACGTCTTCAAAAGAGAGTAAAAAACCGTCCAGTTGACACAGAAAACTACCCTGGATAATTATGGCCTGGATGATTGAGAATCTACACAGACAAAATCTGTAAATGCTTTTTGACTTGCCGGCTTTCACAAAACTGCTACATACATTGCTAAATACGCGCTAGCATGCATGTTTGAAGCTATCGTAGCGGTATGTTTTACCATGCCCGCCCCTATAATCCGGAGCGCCTGATGTATGTGTTAAATACAGAAACAGCACCCGTAACTGAGGCTGCACCTTTTAATACGGTGCGCCCTTTGGTCGCGAACATACGGTATATAGAACATAGGGCACGTTTGTGCGTGATATCACTCCGCGTCTGCGCAACAACAACCTCCTATCTTTAGTATTGCTGCGCCAACTGGTGGTCTTCTGGGTTGAGGATAACGGTGATCTATATGTAGCTATATGTAGCTATAGCGTCATTGGCCTCCACTCCAGCCACTCCTGGTAGTTCCTCAAAAACACTGAGTTTCTAGTGGATGCACAATCTGTGGAAGCCAACATAGAAACTTCTGAAGAGCCAAAGTTCTTGCAACAAAAATATAGTCCCCAATTAGGTTGTTTTGTTATCACACGACCCCGTCCCCATTATCTTAAGAGAATATAAAAGAATGAGTGGAGACAGAAGAGAGAATGAGACGTTTTTGGCGCGTGTCGCTCTTGATTTAGTGTTTATTTTTGCAGTAAACTTAAAGGAGGCCTTTTCACTTTATGTTTGATTCCATTTAAGCTGATATTCCATTCTTGACATCTTTAAATTTACAGTATTCATGGGAATCTTATTTGGTCATTTTGCTTCTTTTTATTTCCTATTTCCCACATTTATTCATAGTTTATATTAGATTGCAATAAATCCTATAACATTGAACAGACTGACTAAAGTCAAATGACCTGCGGTTCCCACCGATAGCCGTCATTCTGATGGGTTTTTGCTGGCTGCAGCTGAAATATTCCAATGCTCCATGTCACAGAGACAGTAAATACTAAACCCTAAAGATTCTGAAGGCATGATGTAAAATAGTAACGTATAATACAGACATTTGAAGAGACAATTAAGAGAATGTTTTCATGCTTCTAAGAGTGGCCGAGGAGCCATTTAGAACTTTATAAAGATGCATTGTGTGATACCAGGAACTAATTTAACTTCAAGGCGAAGCTGCTTCTGCTTTGTCGACCATCGACTGATCTCCTGAAAGTCCACCAGCGCTTTTTAAAAACTGAATTTTTCATCTATGGAGGGAGTAGACGGCAGATGTTTCCACAGATGCTCTTCACCAGTGGTCAGTGAGTGATGCAGCAGATGAGCGGGAGTTGACTGGCTTCTACCAGCTACTGACTCAATGTCTCCAGCCCATAGTGTGGATTCTCTACGAGATCAGACAGCAGCTTCACTCCTGAATCCTTCAGCTGGTTCTGATCAGGTCCAGTTTTCTGAGATGGGAGGGATTGGACCTCAGCGCCGAGGCCAGAGAGCCACAGCTGATCTCTGATAAACTGCATTCCCTTAATCTAAATAAAGAAGGGAAACTTTTATAAGGTTATAAGTGAAACCAGTATTAATCTGAAAGGTTAATCAAAGGCATGATCTGTAAATATTTAATTTAGTTACAGGTTAAAAAATGATAGTAATATGTAATTACCACAATTCCAACCTCTCAGGTTTGCACTGTTCCAAAGGAGAATATATATTGTTCTGGCCCTCACTCTTCCCAGGTTCTCCCACCTCTTTCCCTCCCATCTCATCATGGAGATCCATCTCACCTGTGGCTCATCTTTAAAGGCACAACCTGTCTTAGATGACTTCCTGTCTCCCTCACCATCTCCCTCCTCGTTGGCTGGTGTCTACCAGGCACCCTCACCTAGTTTTGTCTAATTTTGGTTACCATCTGTCGGCTTTTTCATTGTCCTTAAATCAATTTATCATGAATAAGTGGTCCCCGTGTGGCCCTCCCTCCTGAAGGAACTGGGCACAACACACACACTCAGAAAGTGTGAGGACCCTCGGATGGAATAATGGACATTTTTGAGAATGGTGTTTACCTCAGAGTTTCCAGTCGACAGTTTGGATCCTGGAGAAAACCACAGAGCAGCTTCACTCCTGAATCCAGCAGCAGGTTCCAACCCAGGTCCAGTTCTCTGAGATGGGAGGGATTGGACCTCAGCGCCGAGGCCAGAGAGTCACAGCTGACCTCTGATAAGCTGCAGTCAATCAATCTGAAAAATGCAGGATGAGGTTATACGGTGCAGGTCTGCATGTTATCTGCGTCAGTACTAAACCTACGTTAGTTCTTAGTTGGGTCAGACCTGAATTCACGATATTACAAGGAATTTTTTAATGTGGTGCATCACAGCAGTGTTGAGAACAGCCTCACTTCACCATCTTAGCAGCTGGTATATAGGTAGAAAAATGAAGACTGACCTGAGCCTCTCCAGTTTACAGTTTGGGCTCTCCAGTCCAGAACAGAGCCGCTTCACTCCTGAATCCTTCAACGTGTTGAAGCTCAGGTACAGAACCCTCAGATGGGAGAGGTTGGACTTCAGAGCTGAGGCCACAGAATCACAGCTGGTCTCTGATAAACTGCAGTCACTTAGTCTAAAATAACAATTATTTTGAGAGAAGACAAATAAAAATCAACATGTACCAGAGCAAAACACAGCTTACAAGCAACAAACCTCTGGTCCTGCACCGGCTTATCTGCCGTATGTTCCTATTTTGGGTTCTTTCAGGGCGGTTGGACAAGATCTACACCGTATGTAAAGTGTGTGTGGGTCAAAATACTTTCCAGGTTTGTGAGACCACATTTCTCAATAGCACTCAACTCTTGTCAGGAGTTGGGACAAAGCGACACACTCCTGATAGCTTGTGGGCGATGCTGCAGCGACCCTGCAATCCCTACACTCTCTGGTGAAACCAAATCAAAGGTTTTAGACACTGCTGGATGCTGGAAGGGTGGCTATAGTCTGGACGCAGAGTTCCCCTGACTGCACATTTCTCCAACAATGATTGGCAGCTGGTGTCACTTGTTCTCCAGATGAGAGAAGGAAAGAGAGCCCCCCCACAGTGTGTTTGATTGCCCCACTGCAAGCTCAGTGCTGCCAGAAAACATTGCAGGAGCATCAATTCCCCTCAGGGCATCAACAAGGACCTCAGGAAAAGGTGCAGCTGCCACCTACTAGAGACAAGCACACTGAGCTGAGATTCAAAGCCCTCTCCTCCCAAGAGAAGAGCTTGTTTGTTGGAGGCTCTTCTGGGCGATACCTGGTGCCACAGCTACAGCTCAGCCCGTCTCTGGAGCTGAGGTGGAGCTTAGCAAGTTTCATGGTTCTCCACCACTTCCTCTCGCTGAGGACCTTCTCAGCTGGTGGTTTCTGCTCCACCTTCCAAGTTGAGCAGGTGATACTTCTGCATTCCTGCCACCAGTGTCTCTGCAGAAAGAGTCTTCTCTACTGTTTTATATTAGATTATAGAAAATTAGGATTTTTGGTTGATGTCTTAGATGTTGTTGACTAAGAGCAGGTTTTTCTTTAATATAGAGAGATTCGATGAGAAGAGCAAATGTATTATTTCATGAGCTACTTCCACTACTATTATATTCACATACTTCCATATTGTCTTAGATTGCAAGCTGCATTTATTGCATCGTTCATAGAAAGTCATATTTGTGAGGAGAAAAACTCCAATAAGGTCATTTTCTTTAATGACCATTACAACAGAAGGAGGCGATGAACAAACAGATTTATCTAAAAATGTGTGAAAACCTATGGATGGAAACCTTTTTAAAATGGTTGCATTGTGTAGAATCGGTGCAGAATCAACTTGTTGACTTCTGATTTGGACTCCAATGGAAGTGAGGTGCAACAATTGTGGATGCTGAAAGCTTCAGATCTTCATGAAGGTTTCTGTGGTTGGACTGACCTGCTGCCCCTTTAAGAGGGAGGCAGGTTTGGGCTTCTGGCTGGAACGAAGCCACCTAAGATGAGAATGACTGCAGGCTTTCGGTACCAAGGTTTAACAGGGCGCTCACTTCACACTTGGGCTTTTCTCTTTTTTGGGATGGCTTTTCTCAGTAGAGAAGGGGCATGGCACACTGCAGCAGCTTTCTTTTTGGGTTTGATAGTTTTCCTTCTGATCTTTAAAAGACAGGAAGAACCATTTTTGATTGGTCTGAATGTTTGGGCGGTTTTGTGGCCAGCCTAAAATAAAACAAGACAAATCTACAACTGATACTTCCTTTCTAGTCATTGATGACCATCCTCACATGGGACAGATTTCCACAACCAGTTTAATACTGCAAATCTGTCCTGTGTGGTCTTTTTTCTGAGAACTGTAACACTACGTTTATAACAAAGATCAAACATGTAAACATTTATTGTCTAGCTAGTTACACCTGGGAAAGTACTGGATCATCTCTGACTGACCTGAGCATCTCCAGCTTACAGAGAGGATCCTGGAGAACACCACAGAGCAGCTTCACTGCTGGATCCTGCAGCTGGTTCCCACCCAGGTCCAGAACCCTCAGATGGGAGGGATTGGACCTCAGCGCCGAGGCCAGAGAGTCACAGCTGATCTCTGATAACCTGCAGCCACTCAGTCTGGATAAGGAATCATGGCAAGAAATGATCTCTTATTGGAGGAAAAGTCATATTACACTTGCTCAAAATCATTATTTCATTTTATTTCATTATTTAATCAGGGCCCTTGGAGTCAGGAGAGCTCTGGCCCCCACTGATAAACTGGGATATTACAGCAACAACATAGTTAAAAAGTATCTATAAAATTGACTTTCAATGGCTCATTTATATTCATACTACACTTCTCTTCTCCAAAAGTCAATGGAGTTTATCTTGAAGCCTTTCATTGTTTAGTTGTTATGTCGAAGATAAAAGAAAGCTGACCTGAGCATCTCCAGCTTACAGAGAGGATCCTGGAGAAAACCACAGAGCAGCTTCACTCCTGAATCCTGCAGCTGGTTCCGACCCAGGTCCAGTTCTCTCAGATGGGAGGGATTGGACCTCAGCGCCAAGGCCAGAGAGATACAGCTGATCTCTGATAAATTGCAGCACCACAGCCTGGAAAAGGAATAAATGGGGCAAATAAAAACACATTTCTAAATATGAAAATGAAGAGAAAAGCAGAAAATGTAAAGAAATTTAGGAAAGAGCAACAGAGGCCTCCTGACCTGAGCGTCTCCAGTCTGCAGTTTGGATGCATCATTGCAGAAGACTGTAAATGTACGTCGGCATCTGTCAGGCTTTGGTTCCTGCTTAAGCTCAGCTCCCGTAGATGAGAAGGGTTTGACGTCATTGCTGAGGCCACAACTTCCCAATAACTCGTTGGAAGAAAACTAGCAGACAGTCTGTTGTGTATGAAACAAAAATAGTGAGTCAAACTTTGGGATTTCTCATCAACTTATCTGAGAATCTACCTCAACACAAATGTAGCTCATTTCCTGGAAAAGCTAAATTCAACACCGTAGAGCAACAGTTTGAACGACCATCAGATCTGAAATGCAACTGAATTATTCTCAACATTTGTCTTATTTTAGAACAGCTCATAATTACTCAATATTTAAAATGATTATAGCAAATGGTTTAAAGAAACGTGCATCTTTTTATCTGTCTATCGGCTCTTTGGATATTTTGCATTTCATCCAATTTGTACGATGGTGCGTCAAGTCTTAATTCAGCGATCCGATCGATGACATCAGAGTCTCTGGTTGCATCGATTGCCCTCAGCTTCTGTTCTATCTGCCTGTTTCCCTTCAAATCATTTTCACTGCACCTTTTGTTGCTAGTGATGAAGTTGCCACCTAACGGGTGTGGAAAGGCTCAAACAACTTTGTGGGTCACATAAAGGCTCCAAACGGAACCGCCACAAAGACCTAAAACACCCATTTAAACCAACGAGGCCGGCTGTTTTTACGTTGAACAAATGAAGCAAAATAGTCACGAGTCATTAGTTAAAATGTGTTTTTCTGTTGTTTGAATACGATGTATACAAACAAACAAAAGTGATTTAATGACATGACAGTAATTTCATGATAGTCAGTTAACTTGTGGCTCCTATTATTCCTGCCTTATGTTGGTTTGTCTGGATTGACCTTTGAACTTATATCCAGCCAGTGTTGAACATTTCTGGAAGAATTGTTGTTTTTTAAATTTATGGACGCTGCAATGGAGATAAAGAATTGAAGGAATGACCACTGGAGGGGGTATTGCTACCTGACATGATCCACTCGCTTGATTTAAACGCCGATGTCCGGCCCCAGAAATCTTTACTTACTCGGCCTTCCTGCAGTTCCTCACAGCTGGAATCAGGCGACGTCGTCCCTCCACTGAGGTGTTGTACTGCTGCAGGTCCAGCTCATCCAGAACCTCCTCTGACATCTGCAGCAGGTAGGCCAGAGCTGAACAGTGGATCTCTGACAGTCTCCTCTCTGATTTCTTCCCTGACTTCAGGAACTCTTGGATCTCCTGATGGACTGACTGATCCTTCATCTCCATCAGACAGTGGAAGATGTTGATGCTTCTGTCTGGGGAGATTTTATCACTGTTCTCCTCCTTCAGGTTGTTGAGGACCTTCTGGATGGTTTTTGGGTGGCTGTTCCTCTGATCCAACAGTCCACCCAAGATCCTCTGATTGGACTCCAGAGAGAGACCATGAAGGAAGCGAACAAACAAGTCCAGGTGGCCATTTTCACTTTTGAGAGATTTCATTAGTGCTCTCCTGAGGAAGTCATCAAGAGATGTGACTGGATCGTTATTTGTGAACAACCATGTAATCCTGGAAAAGCGGTTTGGTTTAGAATATTTTAGGAACTTATTTATAACAACTGTGTCTTTCCTGGTGTAACGGTGGAACATGTAGACGGCAGCCAGAAACTCCTGAATGCTCAGATGAACAAAGCAGTAGACTGATTTCTGGAAGATCACACTCTCTCTCTTGAAGATCTCTGTACAAACTCCTGAGTACACCGACACCTCAGAGACGTCCAGTCCACATCGCTTCAGGTCTTCTGAGTAGAACATGATGTTTCCTTTCTCCAGATGTTCAAACGCCAGCCGACCCAACTTCAGAAGGAGTTCTTTATCAGCCTTAGTCAGTTCCTCTGGTCTCTGCTTTCCTCCATACTTCTGCTTCTTCCTCTTTATCTGAACCCTCAGGAAGTGTGAGTAGAGGTCAGTCAGGGTTTGGGGCAGCTCTCCTCTCTGGTCTCTGGTCACCATGTCCTCCAGAACTATAGCAGTGATCCAGCAGAAAACTGGGATCAGACACATGATGTGGAGGCTCCTGGAGGCCTTGATGTGTGAGATGATTCTCTTGGACAGATCTTCATCACTGAACCTCCTCCTGAAGTACTCCTCCTTCTGGGAGTCAGTGAAGCCTCGTACTTCTGTGATCCTGTCAACACACGAGGGAGGAATCTGATGGGCTGCTGCAGGTCTGGAGGTGATCCAGATGAGAGCTGAGGGAAGCAGGTTCCCCTGGATGAGGTTCACCAGGAGCACGTCAACGGACGATACTTGTGTGACATCAGAGATGACCTGATGCTTGTTGAAATGCAGTGAAAATCTGCTTTCATCCAGGCCATCAAAGATGAACAGAAGTTTCCAGACAGTCAGATCTTCTGCTCTGATCTTCTGTAATGTTGGATGGAAAACATGAAGCAGTGAGAGAAGACTGTGCTGCTCATCTCTGATCAAGTTCAGCTCCCTCCATGAGAGCGGAAGCACCAGACTGATGTCTTGGTTCTCCAAACCTTCTGCCCAGTCCAGACTGAACTTCTGCACTGAGAAGGTTTTTCCAACGCCGGCGACACCGTTGGTCAGAACCACTCTGATGTGTCTCTGTTGCTCAGATAAGACTTTGAAGATGTCCTGGCACTTGATTGGAGTGTCCTGGATGTTCTTCTGGAGGTTCTCTCAAGCTGTCTCACCTCATGTTGTGTGTCCACCTCCTCACTTTGTCCCTCAGTGATGTAGAGCTCAGTGTAGATCTTGTTCAGCAGGGTTCCACTTCCTGCTTCATGAGTTCCTTCAGTCACATGTTCACATCTTCTCTTCAGACTCATCTTATGACCTTCTATCACCTCCTGCAGTTCACCACCCTCTAAAACAAACAATCTTTTAAATCCTTTTACAATTGTCATCTACAGCAGTAACACAGATGTCCTCAACTGGAAAATATTCTGTCATGTTTGAATGATAGAAGCAACAGTCGGGTAATGACCCATCTTACTGTCAGTTTGAAATGTTATGTCTTCTTATGTACACCTATTCTTTTATTTCATTGGGTTTCAATGTAATTTAGTCTATAACAACCATTTCCATGTCTTCCAAGAGTTTGCTTGGACTAAACAGCTGGTAAAAGCTGGATGATATTTAGAAAAACACATCAAACCTTCTCCAAACACATCATACTCAGCAGACCCATTGTCCTGTAAAGGTCACCTGCCTTCAGCTCTTTAACACTTTCCAGAACTAAATGACTAAATGTTGCTAAATACTGTCTAAGCATTTAGGAAGGTCTTAAGAGGGTCCAGGGGTTCCAGTGGAACCAAACAAGAGCTCTCTGGATCTTTTCTTGTACATTGTAAATACACAAGTTGTTCCTTTATTCCGACCCAAAAGTATCTTATAAATACAAATGTACGAGCTTACGTGAGACGCTGTTGTTCAGGTCGGCGGTCTGCAGTTCAGTTCTCCGTTTCTTTTCACCCTTGGGACAGGAGGAATCTCCAATGGAAGCAGACCGTTTCTGATACCTGTCAAAAATGGGAATAGTGGTTATACATGTCTACTGGGCGTTAGCAACGCCTAAGAACGGCTGCGTTCACTTCTACTTTCAGTTTGCTCTGACAGCTGAAGATTGAATGAACACTGAGCAAAATATATAAAGTTATTTACGTTCTAACAAGCTCGTTTAGTTGGAGAAAAGTGTATTTGATCTAAGTGTTTAGTGGCTTTTCCTCATTGTGAATTTATGTTAAAAATAAAAGTGCCCAATCAGGAATATAAACTCATAGAATAGAACAAAAGTTCTCCATTTATGCTCCAAATACAGTCGTCTGGTCTCTGAAACTGATCATTAAATAGCACAGAGGTCACGCGTATTCAAAAGCTTATTTCAACCATTTAGAAATGACTGATATTGTTGTCTATGGGTTTATTAGAACCAGGAGCCTTAAAAAAAATTTTTAATGAATTTTCATGACATGTGGTGGAACAGTGTGGCAGAACAAGCTGCACAGACCTGCCATGTCTTACCCATCCGTATCTAAATGGAGAGCTGGAGCACTCTGCAATGGTGGATATTGTTGGGAAACTTTAAAATATATGCCCAGGAATTTTTGTGGGATGATGTTAACCCATGTAGGAGAAATGACCAGTTAAAAACACAAGCAATTTTCAGTTTTAAAAGATTTACCACACTAAAATTAACATGGGAGTTAATGGGAGCGAACGCCTGACATGTTGGTGCACCATTTCATTAATTTCATTTTTCACGATAGTAGAGGCTAATACCTACAAAATGATGTTTTGTATGGTTGTGAAATGTTCTAAGGCAGAGTTATGTGGTTCAGAAAACCTTACTTTAAAGGTGAGCCTTGAGGTCCAATACCGAAGTTTAAAGGGTGCCACACAAACACATCATCACGCTTTAGTTTTCTTACATTTTGTCTGAACTTCTG
The DNA here is from genome assembly GCF_003711565.1 of Takifugu flavidus. Lineage (NCBI taxonomy): Eukaryota > Metazoa > Chordata > Actinopteri > Tetraodontiformes > Tetraodontidae > Takifugu > Takifugu flavidus. The sequence goes on from NC_079524.1 coordinate 17,099,115, forward strand.
AAGTCTATTATTTTATGTTTGGACCGGTCACTCTTCAGGGACACCCAGCTGGGCACTGTGGACTCTGCTCTGTCCTCGTCCATCCTGAGGAAACATCAGAAATAGTGATGAGACTGTGATGAAGGTAAATAATCTGTAGAGGTTGTAGTTAAATAATCCCAATTCACTGCATTTTTATCAAACAGGAACATTTCTAATCCATTCTGGATAACAACTGAATCAATAATTCAATGATGTCTCTGTATAATTTTCATGTTTTCAGAGTTTAAGCTGCTTTTTTTAACTGTTCCCTGCAGTGAGAAAAGAACTGGCACCTTTTCCAGCCCCTCATCCTGCAGCACTGAATGTGCTCTAAAGTTCTTTCCAGAGCAAACGTCTCTGCACTTGCAGCAACATGTTGTAGTCATGGATCCGTGAGGAGAACCGAATACAGGAAACGCCCCCACTTTGATCCCAAAACCCAACTGGTGGCCAACGGTGGTCCGGCAACGACGGGGACGCTGGTCCATCGGGCCGACAACACTGGTTTTCCACAGGCCAACATGGTGAAAGGACTGTGCACCGTTTCATTTTAAAGAGCTGATGAATTTCATTTTTCACGATAGTGGAGGCTAATACCTACAAAATGATGTTTTGTATGGTTGTGAAATGTTCTAAGGCAGAGTTATGTGGTTCAGAAAACCTTACTTTAAAGGTGAGCCTTGAGGTCCAATACCAAAGTTTATAGGGGGGTCTTTGGACCAGTCGCTCTTCATGGACACACAGCTGGGCACTACGGACTCTGCTCTCTCTTCCTCTTCCATCACACATTCGCTCATTTTTAAATGTGAGTCTAAATGGTTAAGCAGGAACAGTCTGCTGACACAGAAAAGAAGATTAAAGAACATGATTCTCAGTATGAAGACAAGCAGAGGTCTGTCCAATGACGTATTGTCGGCTCATTCACACCAAAATCTATAATATGATGTCACCCTGTACATCATACAGGCCACATATATATTGGAAAAAAGTTTTGGGACATCTTAAAAGTTTACACCATGTTAAATATAAAATAGTTGTGGAAAAAATGTTTCTCCTGGGTGTTTCAAAAGGTGCGGTGGCATTAGACGGACACACACAAATACAAATTAAATCATTTTTTATCTGGTTATGGTTTACAAGAAAACCTAAATTCTTTCAAGATGTCAGTTCTCAACATTAAATTCAACAAATAAGATGAGAATGCATTCAAAACTAAACAGAAATACGTCATCACATCATCAAAGTCGGTCAAATGCAGCATCATCTTCTGTCATCTCAGACAGGATTCCAAGAAGAGGATCTTCATTTTCAACAACGCACCTTGACATCTCATCATGGCTCGTCTGTCAGATTACAAGCAGCTTTTTTGATCAGGTGCATCATGTTTCTCACCAACACATGATGGTGCTGGAAAAAACATCTGTAGCCTGACCTAGAGGTCAAAACTCTGCATGGCGTGCACAGCTACTAGTTGCAGCTGGTGGTTGTGGCGGAGGAGATCCCAAACATATCTAGCAAGCTTGTTTTGGAGCAGAGCTTGTCCACCACCTCTGACCCCACTCATCACAGAAGTCCCACCATATCCATGGCCAGGTGTGTTGGCAGCATTGGAGCCAGCCTCAGGAAAAAGGTGTGTCAATATCTCAGAAGTGATGCATCAAGTTGCCACGACCCAACAGAAGTCAAGCAACCCAACATGCTGAATAGAATAGATGACACACAGCAAAGGGCAAAAAACACCCAATTCTGCTCAGACTAATCTGATCTGACCACATGTACAGGACCAAAAATATGAAAACACCATGGGTTTAGGTTTCCTTTCGTTTTCTGGACTGCTTCAATCAAAACAGAACAAATTTTAAAAATCCATAATAACAAATTCATATTCCACAAAGAACCAGTTGTTAAAACAATAAAATGGAATGCCTTGATCTCTCCCTCTTTACATACTCTCCTTTTTTAAATAAAGGATTGATTGTCCCCCTGGTGGAGGGACAAAGAGAGGAGGCTACAACTTCCGCGTTTGTGTCCCTCTTTCCGTGGATTTTTCCACTAACTGCAAATAATATTGTCGACTTATTGTGAGTGTTAAAATGTGCTTCCTCAACCTCTAAAATGTTGGCTCAGGGTTAGCGGAAAACGCAGTTAGAGGAAACACGGTACAAAGTTTGATCATCCGTCACAACATTCCCGTCGACCAGCCGCAATGTGCGTCCGAAACACGCGCACGCTCATTGCGAACACGCAGATTATTAAGCCGCATCTCGCAGCGGAACATTGATTCGAGACGACAGCAGTGAAAGAACCAAATGCTACCTGAATATTAGAGGTTTTCCATCAGGGCTCGTTCAGTCGAGATGGAGCCCGAAGTTGAGAACTTTGATTTTCGCTTCTTCTTCCTCTACACGTCACGTGTTTGTGGTTGGATCGCGTCATATCCAGCACAAGCGCCTCTCTTCAGAACAATTTGGTCCACGTTTTAACTGAAATACTGGGAAACAACTGGAGTTCGTCTGACAGATGTTCGTTTTTGGCTGCGGAATCAAACTGGGTCAACTTTTTGATCTATAGGATCCCCTCTGGTTCAAAGTGTCCCTATAGGATATTGGCAGTACTGACCTTTTGGGGGCTGCACACACCTCTTAATGGTGACGGCACCAACGGAGCTGATCCAGTTGTCATCAGCTGGCCAGTCTGACTCCAGCTCATTAGGGGAAATCTGCTGATCTGGAGGAGAAGCTTTCAAAACTTGACGGGCTGGGGGGAAAATGACTGTAATTTTGGAATCAGCGTGCCAATTTTATTTTTAATCAGAATAATTTAGAATAATTTCAACAGGATATTTTCAGATTGTTCCCCAGTGTAACTTCACCTGAAATTGTGGACTCCAGAATATCACCATTAAATCCATTTAATCACTTAATAGCTGTGGAATTTGAGCCATGAGAAAAATATCTCTCCATCATGATTTCCAGAATGTTTCATCAATATCTGAGATTCTTCGAAAGCTTCGCTGGTGTTGGGTTTTTATTGCTTCTGCTTCATTTTCAGGCGCAGTTCTTTTGTTTTTAAATCAAATCAAATCATCTTTATTTGTAATGTCTGTTGTAGTCAAACTTGGTGCTATGCAGAATCCCAGGGCCTGATCCCTAACAATCAACAGGAAAATCTCCCCTTTAACAGGAAGAAACCTTGAGCAGGACCAGGCTCATATGGGGGGGGGGGGGGACCTTCCTGCTGATGGGGGGGGGGGGTGGGTAGGGAGAGAGGAGGAGAAGGGGGAGGACAGGTAGAGGAGAGACAAGGCAGAACCTGCTGCACTGTGCCGTGCCCCTTTTATTTTATGATTTATTTGGTCATTTCTTTTGTTTTTAAATCAAATCAATCATCTTTATTTGTAATGTCTGTTGTAGTCAAACTTGGTGCTATGCAGAATCCCAGGGCCTGATCCCTAACAATCAACAGGAAAATCTCCCCTTTAACAGGAAGAAACCTTGAGCAGGACCAGGCTCATATGGGGGGGGGGGGGACCTTCCTGCTGATGGGGGGGGTGGGTAGGGAGAGAGGAGGAGAAGGGGGAGGACAGGTAGAGGAGAGACAAGGCAGACATCATTCAGTTCATTTTAAAACCCACTACATTATATATTTTGAATAGCTGGTGCTGGTAATCGGAAGGATAAAACTATTCTGTAAAAATGTATGTTTAGCTTTGTGAAATTGTCTCGTATAGGTCAAATAAGAAAACAAGATCAACTGCTGAACCACTGAAATTTATTTTTAACGTGTTAATCTCCACAAAGAAAGAAAAACCACAAACAACAAGTTTATAGTGGTCCAGTAATGCGCTATAGTCATACACCAGTACAGTTAACAATAACTCATGTTTTCCAGCTGCTTTTCCATCTTCAGTGGGAATAATCCAGTGCGTTCTGGGCTTGAACAAAGGTATTAAAAGCTGGCTGAATGTCTGAGGTGACTGAAGGACACACTTGGGCTTTTCTCAATAGAGAAGGGGCACGGCACAGTGCAGCAGGTTCTCATCTTTAAATTTACAGTATTCATGGGAGATTTATTTGGTCATTTTGCTACTTCTTATTTCCTATTTCCCACGTTTATTCATAGTTTTTATTAGATTGCAATAAATCCTATAACATTGAACAGACTGACTAAAGTCAAATGACCTGCGGTTCCCACCGATAGCCGTCATTCTGATGGGTTTTTGCTGGCTGCAGCTGAAATATTCCAATGCTCCATGTCAGAGACAGGAAATACTAAACCCTAAAGATTCTGAAGGCATGATGTAAAATAGTAATGTATAATACAGACATTTGAAGAGACAATTAAGAGAATGTTTCCATGCTTATAAGAGTGGCCGAGGAGCCATTTAGAACTTTGTAAAGATGCTTGTGTGATACCAGGAACTAATTTAACTTCAAGGCGAAGCTGCTTCTGCTTTGTCGACCATCGACTGATCTCCTGAAAGTCCACCAGCGCTTTTTAAAAACTGAATTTTTCATCTATGGAGGGAGTAGACGGCAGATGTTTCCACAGATGCTCTTCACCAGTGGTCAGTGAGTGATGCAGCAGGTCTCCAGCCCATAGTGTGGATTCTCTACGAGATCAGACAGCAGCTTCACTCCTGAATCCTGCAGCTGGTTCTGACTCAGGTCCAGTTCTCTGAGATGGGAGGGATTGGACCTCAGCGCCAGGGCCAGAGAGCCACAGCTGATCTCTGATAAGCTGCAGCGCCTTAATCTAAATACAGAAGGGAAACTTTTATAAGGTTATAAGTGAAACCAGTATTAATCTGAAACGTTAATCAAAGGCATGATCTGTAAATATTAATTTAGTTACAGGTTAAAAAATGATAGTAATATGTAATTACCACAATTCCAACCTCTCAGGTTTGCTCTGTTCCAAAGGAGAATATATATTGTTCTGGCCCTCACTCTTCCCAGGTTCTCCCACCTCTTTCCCTCCCATCTCATCATGGAGATCCATCTCACCTGTGGCTCATCTTTAAAGGCACAACCTGTCTTAGATGACTTCCTGTCTCCCTCACCATCTCCCTCCTCGTTGGCTGGTGTCTACCAGGCACTCTCACGTAGTTTTGTCTAATTTTGGTTACCATCTGTCGGCTTTTTCATTGTCCTTAAATCAATTTATCATGAATAAGTGGTCCCCGTGTGGCCCTCCCTCCTGAAGGAACTGGGCACAACACACACACTCAGAAAGTGTGAGGACCCTCGGATGGAATAATGGACATTTTTGAGAATGGTGTTTACCTCAGAGTTTCCAGTCGGCAGTTTGGAAAGTGGAGAAAACCACAGAGCAGCTTCACTCCTGGATCCTGCAGCTGGTTCTCACTCAGGTCCAGTTCTCTGAGATTGGAGGGATTGGACCTCAGCGCCGAGGCCAGAGAGCCACAGCTGATCTCTGATAACCTGCAGCATTCTAATCTGAAAAATGCAGGATGAGGTTATACGGTGCAGGTCTGCATGTTATCTGCGTCAGTACTAAACCTACGTTAGTTCTTAGTTGGGTCAGACCTGAATTCACGATATTACAAGGAATGTTTTTAATGTGGTGCATCACAGCAGTGTTGAGAACAGCCTCACTTCACCATCTTAGCAGCTGGTATATAGGTAGAAAAATGAAGACTGACCTGAGCCTCTCCAGTTTACAGTTTGGACTCTCCAGTCCAGAACAGAGCCGCTTCACTCCTGAATCCTGCAACGTGTTGGAGCTCAGGTCCAGAACCCTCAGATGGGAGAGGTTGGACTTCAGAGCCGAGGCCACAGAATCACAGCTGGTCTCTGATAAACTGCAGCCACTTAGGCTAAAATAACAATTATTTTGAGAGAAGACAAATAAAAATCAACATGTACCAGAGCAAAACACAGCTTACAAGCAACAAACCTCTGGTCCTGCACCGGCTTATCTGCCATATGTTCCTATTTTGGGTTCTTTCAGGGCGGTTGGACAAGATCTACACCGTATGTAAAGTGTGTGTAGGTCAAAATACCTCCCAAGTTTGTGAAACCACATTTCTCAATAGCACTCAACTCTTGTCAGGAGTTGGGACAAAGCGACCCACTCCTGACAGCTTGTGGGCGATGCTGCAGCGACCCTGCAATCCCTACACTCTCTGGTGAAACCAAATCAAAGGTTTTAGACCCTGCTGGATGCTGGAAGGGTGGCTATAGTCTGGACGCAGAGTTCCCCTGACTGCACATTTCTCCAACAATGATTGGCAGCTGGTGTCACTTGTTCTCCAGATGAGAGAAGGAAAGAGAGCCCCCCCCACAGTGTGTTTGATTGCCCCACTGCAAGCTCAATGCTGCCAGAAAACATTGCAGGAGCATCAATTCCCCTCAGGGCATCAACAAGGACCTCAGGAAAAGGTGCAGCTGCCACCTACTAGAGACAAGCACACTGAGCTGAGATTCAAAGCCCTCTCCTCCAAGAGAAGAGCTTGTTTGTTGGAGGCTCTTCTGGGAGATACCTGGTGCCACAGCTCCAGCTCAGCCCGTCTCTGGAGCTGAGGTGGAGCTTAGCAAGTTTCATGGTTCTCCACCACTTCCTCTCGCTGAGGACCTTCTCAGCTGGTGGTTTCTGCTCCACCTTCCAAGTTGAGCAGGTGATACTTGTCACGAATACTTGGCTCAAGGTAGCCATGACATACAAATGGGGAGACCAACGATGAGGATTTTCAACCCAACATAACATTTATTAAAGAACCCAGTGGAATATAAAACAGAAAAGTCCAAATAGTCACAAAGAGGGAAACTCCAAAATCCTGCGGCCGTGACAAGCTCCGGGCTCATCTGACGAACTCCACTGCAGCACACCAGAGAGGACGAGAGGGGGCCTCCTCGACGCTCTCCAGACAGGTTTTATACCTGGTCCCGTCAGGCAGCCAATCCCAGCAGATGGGCCACAGGTGAGCAGGTGAACATGCTGGGTCGACTGGAAACGCTTGGCACTCCCCCTGCAGGTCAGCCAGGGAATTGCTCTTCCAGCCAGCCCCGACAACAGTGAGGCACGACAGAGCCGTCACACCTCCCCCCCAAAAGACAGAGGCCCACATCCATGGGACTCTGGAAAACAGGAAAACTCAAAACAGTAGACTGCACAGGACCAAAAATCCATAATAGAGAGATGAAGGCCGCACAGCCATAACACACGCACTACCAGACAGCACACCCGCACACATCAAAACATTCATACGTTCAAACGTAGCACGCACGCGTCAAACAGTACCGTGACCCTGGAGATGTTGTACCCCAGAACAGACCAGACCCAACCCAAGTCATCACAGACTGCCATCCAGCAATTCCGGCGCCTGGAAAGCAATTTAAGGAGAGACAGACTGACAGACAGGGAGGGGAGAGATCACATTAAGGGTCACACGGAGCCCGGACAAGGCATCCGCCATAACATTATCTACACCCCGTATGTGCTTAATTTCAATATTATACGGCTGCAAAAACAGAGCCCAACGCATCAGGCGTTGGTTGGCATTCTGAAGTGAGCTCAAAAAAGTAAGAGGGTTGTGGTCCGAATAAACAACTACCGGAGCACCTCCACCCACATAAACATCGAAATGCTTTAAAGCCCAAATGAGCGCAATAGCCTCTTTTTCAATAACCGAATAATTGATCTGGTGCTTGTTGAATTTGCGCGAAAAGAAACAAACCGGACGTTCAATCGTTTGCTCATCCTTTTGCATGAGCACTGCACCCGCCCCCACCTGGCTCGCGTCTACCTGCAGTTGGAAAGGCTCACCAAGTCTAGGCGCAGCCAGAACAGGTGCAGAGCTCAATAGCAGTTTCGTGTTGTCGAAAGCACGCTGGCAACCCTCAGACCAATGAAATTTACTATTGCCTTTAAGCAAATCCGTAAGAGGAGAGACGACAGTGGAAAAATTTACGCAAAAATTCCTGTAGTACCCCACCATACCCAGAAAACGCATCAACTCTTTTTTGGTGGTTGGAGAGGGGAAAGCGTCGATGGCTTGGACTTTGGCACTAACAGGACGCACCTTTCCCCGCCCCACCACTTTACCAAGATATGTCACCGTAGCTCGGGCGAATTCGCACTTGGCTAAATTAATCGTGAGCTTCGCCATTACCAGCTTCTGAAAGAGCACGCGTAAGCGCACCAGATGCTCAGCCCACGTATCGCTGAAGACTACTATGTCGTCGAGATACACCGCACATCCACTTAACCCCGCCACCACACGATTCATTAGCCTCTGGAATGTCGCAGGCCCATTACGGAGTCCGAAGGCCATAACTTTATACGAGAATAATCCCGATGGCGTTATGAATGCGGAAATTTCTTGTGCGCGTGGTGTTAACCCTATCTGGTAATAGCCCTTGATCAAATCGAATTTGCTCACGTACCTGGCCGCCCCCACCTGGTCTACACAGTCATCTATTCTCGGGAGGGGAAACGAGTCAGGTTTAGTGACCGCATTTACCTTTCTGTAGTCCGTACAGAAGCGATAAGAAAGATCGGGCTTTCGAACAAGTAGACATGGTGATGCCCAACTGGAAAATGAAGGCTCGGCTAAGCCATTGGAGAGCAAATACTGTACACTTTCTTCTAATATTTTATTTTTCTCCGGTGAAACTCTATAGAAACGCTGTCGGATTGGGTGTGCGTCTCCAACGTCAATGTCGTGTTCCAACAAATCAGTACAGGACAATTTGTCAGTGAATAAAGAAGAAAATTCAGAAATTAGGGATTTTATTTCCTCGCTATGCTCACTGCTCAAATGACTCAAAGATTTGTCTAATTCAGCGAGTTGCCTTGAATTATCTAACCTTCCCAATAACACAGCCTCATCTGGGGCAACCACGTCATCTTCATCTGCCACCTGAAGAGACGGAACCCCTTCAGCTGCTAATGCCACTGCCTTCTCACAACCTCTGTCATAGTAGGGCTTGAGAAGGTTCACGTGACACAGTTGCGTGGAACGCCTGCGGTCCGGAGTAGCCAAAAGGTAATCTGTGTCAGACGTTTTCCGCTTAATAGTGTACGGACCTGAAAACCGCGCCTCAAACGGCGAGCCAGGAATAGGCAGCAAAGCAAGCACTCGATCCCCAGGACTGAACATACGCATCTCAGCTTTGCTGTCAAACCTGTGTTTCATTTTCTTTTGCGCCGCAGTGAGATTACTACTAGCCATCTTCCATGCTAGGAACAATTTCCTCCGAAACCCAGAGACATAATCCGCCACATCGCCTGGTTGTTCCGATGGATCCAAATCACCCATCAAAACTGACATTTGGTCACGCACTTTATGTCCAAATACAAGTTCGTTAGGACTAAACCCTGTGCTTTCCTGGACCACTCCCCTCGCCGCCAGCATTAACCAAGGGAGTCCCTCTTCCCAACCTCTCTTTAACTCAAGGCTATAGGCTTTTAATAGTGATTTGAGAGACGCATGATAGCGCTCCAATACGCCTTGGCTTTGGGGGTGATAAGCACTGCTTATATTATGCTTAACCCGTAACTTTTTCAATGCCTCAGAAAAGGCCTTCGACATGAAATTGGAACCTCTGTCACTCTGGACTATTTTGGGTATACCAAAATATGAAATAAAATGAGACAAAGCTTTAAAAATGGATTTTGTGGTGATAGACCTCATTGGATACGCTGCAGGATAGCGTGTCGTTTGGCACATTACAGTGAACAGATAGACATTGCCTGATTTGGACGGAGGCAAAGGCCCAACACAGTCGATAACTAAATAATGAAATGGTGCCTCAACCGGTTGAATAGGCTGAAGGGGCGCAGGTTTAATTTTCTCATTTGGTTTGCCTGCAATCTGACAAATATGACAGGACTTAATAAATGCAGACACATCGCGCTTAATTTTTGGCCAGTAAAAATGCTCCAGAATACGCAAATATGTTTGATTTACGCCAAAGTGACCTGCCACATCACCATGTGCTGTTTTCAAGACCAAATCACGTAGCTTTTTTGGAACCACCACCTGCATTACCGGACCTGCCACATCACGGTGTGCAGGTGGCGACCACTCACGCAGCAATAGGCCATTCTGGACTCTGTAAGCACTCTCACTGCTCCCTTCACCTGTAACACTCGCCCACAATTCGGAGAGACTAGAGTCCTCTTTTTGCGCGGCAACTACGTCATCACGATGTAGAGATGGCGGAAGGACTGGCACAAAAGCGATGGGCTCCTTTCGAGGAGGTTTGCGCTCCGCTTCTATCGTAGCCTTTGCGCGCGTCAGCGCACAGCTCGTAAAAACTGAAGGAAATTCTTGCGCGCACTCATCAAATTCAAGGGAAGAACTCGGAGTCACATTAACAACGGGAGGTGGTGGAGACTCAGGCCAAACTCTTCCGCCTGCCAAATTATTCCCCAACAATATATCCACCCCCTCCACCGGCAGATCTTTATGCACCGCCATCACCACCGTTCCATTGACCAGGCCCGACGTTAATTCCATTTTGTGCAATGGAGCAGAAAATGGTTGCAAGTCAATGCCACGAATTAAGACTCTTGCACCAGTATCAGACACATCAGAAAAATTTAACACATCCTCCCGAATGAGGGTTGTTGCAGAGCCTGTGTCCCTCAAAATGTTCACTTTAACTTTATTGGTATCGCCAACTAAAGACACGGTGCCTTGCGTGATGAATGGAGAATAATCATTTTTATCCAAAGCCTCTCGGTTGTCGGAGGGCAACACTGCCTTGGCAACGCGCTTGCTTTGGAGAGAACCAGTGCACCCCACAGGCTTAGGAAAACGAGGCCTATTGGAATTCCGAATGCGAGAGTTAAGGACAGGACAATCCCTTTTCCAATGTCCGACTTCATAGCAATAACGACACTTATTGTCTGTTTCAGCAACTTGCCGTGATATATTTTTAAAGTCGGATTTTACCGGAGACGATCGATCAAGCCTACCAAACTCATTCTCAGTGCGCTCCCGACGCACACAATCGCGCTGTGACGTATCCCGAAAAGATTTGTGAGTCAAAACAAACTCATCAGCTAATACAGCCGCTTGCGCTGCAGTTTTAATTTGATGTTCATTTATGTGTGTTGCGATTCGCTCAGGCACAATGTTTTTAAACTGTTCCAGAACGACCAGATCGAAAAGCTCCTGGAATGTTTTTACGCCCACAGCTGTACACCATCGATTACATAAACTGATAAGTTCTCTTGCCACATCAACATGCGTTTGTTTCTCCGTTTTTTTCCATGTTCGAAATCTCTGACGGTAATGCTCTGGTATCAGCTCATACGCTTTTAGTACCGCTGCTTTTACGCACTGGTAGGACAGCTTCTCAGATGGAGACAACGCCACGAATGCCTCCTGCCCTTTACCTCCCAGGACCTTTTGGAGCAGCAGCACTTGATCAGCATCCGTCCAGCCTCGATCAGCGAGAACATGTTCGAAAAGAGAAAAAAACACATCAGGGTCACGCTCGTTGAAATTAGGAAGGAACTTGACCATCTGAAACAGGCTATGCTGCTCTCTGCTTCTTTCCTGACATTTTAAACGTTCGTACTCTAGTAATCTTTCGCTTTCTCTTGCTTGTAACTCCAATTTCTGTTTTCGCATTTGCTGTTCGTGTTCCAAAATCATCTGCTCTCTCTGCAGTAACAACAGCTCTTTGCGTTGCTCAAATGTTAAATCGGAGCCATCCCACAGAGTCATCTTAGGAGCTACAGCCTCCTGTTGGGTTGTCTCCTGCAAAATTTGTCTCTCCATTAAAGCTTGTAAAATAAATTCACACAGCTCCTCCTTCTTAGAACTTTTGGGAATAGACAAATCAATACCATAATGGTTTACTACGTCAAACAGTTGGTTTCTCGTAAGCGCTCTCAATAACCTTTCTGATGGAGCAGAAATAAAAGTATCATAGTCATTCATTGTTTAGCCTATGTATACGTTCACAAAAGTACTGAAACAAAGAATTCAACCACAGGCTATCAATAAGAGATTACAGATGCGCTACGGAGAGATCCCCGTATCTAACCCGTCCCCCTCTAAACTCAACCCTAGTCTTCGCACTCAGCCCCAGAGCAGAAATTTTTAAACACGCGCACCAATGGAATCAGGCCCCCTAGACTGCGGGAAACCTTAAACCACGATTGTGTCTTCCACCCAGGCCGCAGTGCAAAAACAACAAACTAAAATAACAAACAGCGCAAAAGCGCACTACAGCCTGCCACAGGGAACTCTCCAGTGAGATCGCTACTTTTTAAACAACTCGTAAGCTCAACCTAGTCAGCTTTCAAATCAAGAGCGTTCACTTGCTTTTTATACCCCCTCAATTAAGGATTTTTGCCAATAATCTCAAAATCGGTCTTCCCCAAAACAAAGCAGCTGATTTATGAGCTACCCAAGCGTATTACGCACGCCGTACTCAATGATCGGGTACTCCCCACTTTACCTTCAAAGCGTACCCACCAACATGCACGAACCACGATCCAACTTCACAGCTTCGGACGAGCCCCCATATGTCACGAATACTTGGCTCAAGGTAGCCATGACATACAAATGGGGAGACCAACGATGAGGATTTTCAACCCAACATAACATTTATTAAAGAACCCAGTGGAATATAAAACAGAAAAGTCCAAATAGTCACAAAGAGGGAAACTCCAAACTCCTGCGGCCGTGACAAGCTCCGGGCTCATCTGACGAACTCCACTGCAGCACACCAGAGAGGACGAGAGGGGGCCTCCTCGACGCTCTCCAGACAGGTTTTATACCTGGTCCCGTCAGGCAGCCAATCCCAGCAGATGGGCCACAGGTGAGCAGGTGAACATGCTGGGTCGACTGGAAACGCTTGGCACTCCCCCTGCAGGTCAGCCAGGGAATTGCTCTTCCAGCCAGCCCCGACAACAGTGAGGCACGACAGAGCCGTCACAATACTTCTGCATTCCTGCCACCAGTGTCTCTGCAGAAAGAGTCTTCTCCACTGTTTTATATTAGATTGTATAAAATTAGGATTTTTGGTTGATGTCTTAGATGTTGTTGACTAAGAGCAGGTTTTCCTTTAATAACATAGAGAGATTCGATGAGAAGAGCAAATGTATTATTTTATGAGCTACTTCCACTACTATTATATACACATACTTCCATATTGTCTTAGATTGCAAGCTGCATTTATTGCATCGTTCATAGAAAGTCATATTTGTGAGGAGAAAAACTCCAATAAGGTCATTTTCTTTAATGATCATTACAAAAGAAGGAGGCGATGAACAAACAGATTTATCTAAAAATTTGTGAAAACTTATGGATGGAAACCTTTTTAAAATGGTTGCATTGTGTAGAATTGTTGACTTCTGATTTGGACTCCAATGGAAGTGAGGTGCAACAATTGTGGATGCTGAAAGCTTCAGATCTTCATGAAGGTTTCTGTGGTTGGACTGACCTGCTGCCCCTTTAAGAGGGAGGCAGGTTTGGGCTTCTGGCTGGAATGAAGCCACCTCAGATGAGAATGACTGCAGGCTTTCGGTACCAAGGTTTAACAGGGTGCTCACTTCACACTTGGGCTTTTCTCTTTTTTGGGATGGCTTTTCTCAGGAGAGAAGGGGCATGGCACACTGCAGCAGCTTTCTTTTGGGGTTTTCTAGTTTTCCTTCTAATCTTTAAAAGACAGGAAGAACCATTTTTGATTGGTCTGAATGTTTGGGCGGTTTTGTGGCCAGCCTAAAATAAAACAAGACAAATCTACAACTGATACTTCCTTCCTAGTCATTGATGACCATCCTCACATGGGACAGATTTCCACAACCAGTTTAATACTGCAAATCTGTCCTGTGTGGTCTTTTTTCTGAGAACTGTAACACTACGTTTATAACAAAGATCAAACATGGAAACATTTATTGTCTAACAAGTTACACCTGGGAAAGTACTGGATCATCTCTGACTGACCTGAGAGTCTCCAGCTCACAGAGAGGATCCTGGAGAAAACCACAGAGCAGCTTCACTGCTGGATCCTTCAGCTGGTTCTGACTCAGGTCCAGAACCCTCAGATGGGAGGGATTGGACCTCAGCGCCGAGGCCAGAGAGTCACAGCTGATCTCTGATAAACTGCAGCCACTCAGTCTGGATCAGGAATAAATGGGGCAAATAAAAACACTGTTATCTGCGTCAGTACTAAACCTACGTTAGTTCTTAGTTGGGTCAGACCTGAATTCACGATATTACAAGGAATTTTTTAATGTGGTGCATCACAGCAGTGTTGAGAACAGCCTCACTTCACCATCTTAGCAGCTGGTATATAGGTAGAAAAATGAAGACTGACCCGAGCGTCTCCAGTTTACAGTTTGGACTCTCCAGTCCAGAACAGAGCCGCTTCACTCCTGAATCCTGCAACGTGTTGGCGCTCAGGTCCAGAACCCTCAGATGGGAGGGATTGGACCTCAGCGCCGAGGCCAGAGAGTCACAGCTGATCTCTGATAAACTGCAGCCACTCAGTCTGGATAAGGAATAAATGGGGCAAATAAAAACACATTTCTAAATCTGAAAATGAAGAGAAAAGCAGAAAATGTAAAGAAATTTAGAAAAGACCAACAGAGGCCTCCTGACCTGAGCGTCTCCAGTCTGCAGTTTGGATGCATCATTGCAGAAGACAGTAACTTCACGTCGGCATCTGTCAGGTTAAGGTTCTTGCTTAAGCTCAGCTCCCGTAGATGAGAAGGGTTTGACGTCATTGCTGAGGCCACAACTTCCCAATGACTCGTTGAAAGAAAACTACCAGACAGTCTGTTGTGTATGAAACAAAAATAGTGAGTCAAACTTTGGGATTTCTAATCAACTTATCTGAGAATCTACCTCAACACAAATGTAGCTCATTTCCTGGAAAACCTAAATTCAACACCGTAGAGCAACAGTTTGAACGACCATCAGATCTGAAATGCAACTGAATTATTCTCAACATTTGTCTTATTTTAGAACAGCTCATAATTACTCAATATTTAAAATGATTATAGCAAATGGTTTAAAGAAACGTGCATCTTTTTATCTGTCTATCGGCTCTTTGGATATTTTGCATTTCATCCAATTTGTACGATGGTGCGTCAAGTCTTAATTCAGCGATTTGATCGATGACATCAGAGTCTCTGGTTGCATCGATTGCCCTCAGCTTCTGTTCTATCTGCCTGTTTCCCTTCAAATCATTTTCACTGCACCTTTTGTTGCTAGTGATGAAGTTGCCACCTAACGGGTGTGGAAAGGGTCGAACAACTTTGTGGGTCACATAAAGGCTCCAAACGGAACCGCCACAAAGACCTAAAACACCCATTTAAACCAACGAGGCCGGCTGTTTTTACGTTGAACAAATGAAGCAAAATAGTCACGTGTCATTAGTTAAAATGTGTTTTTCTGTTGTTTGAATACGATGTATACAAACAAACAAAAGTGATTTAATGACATGACAGTAATTTCATGATAGTCAGTTAACTTGTGGCTCCTATTATTCCTGCCTTATGTTGGTTTGTCTGGATTGACCTTTGAACTTATATCCAGCCAGTGTTGAACATTTCTGGATGAATTGTTTTTCTTTTTTAATTTATGGACGCTGCAATGGAGATAAAGAATTGAAGGAATGACCACTGGAGGGGGTATTGCTACCTGACATGATCCACTCGCTTGATTTAAACGCCGATGTCCGGCCCCAAAAATCTTTACTTACACGGCCTTCCTGCAGTTCCTCACAGCTGGAATCAGGCGACGTCGTCCCTCCTCTGAGGTTTTGTACTGCCGCAGGTTCAGCTCATCCAGAACCTCCTCTGACATCTGCAGCAGGTAGGCCAGAGCTGAACAGTGGATCGCTGACAGTCTCCTCAATGATTTCTTCTCTGACTTCAGGAACTCTTGGATCTCCTGATGGACTGACTGATCCTTCATCTCCATCAGACAGTGGAAGATGTTGATGCTTCTGTCTGGGGAGATTTTAT
The DNA here is from genome assembly GCF_003711565.1 of Takifugu flavidus. Lineage (NCBI taxonomy): Eukaryota > Metazoa > Chordata > Actinopteri > Tetraodontiformes > Tetraodontidae > Takifugu > Takifugu flavidus. The sequence continues at coordinate 17,115,096 of NC_079524.1, forward strand.
CACTGTTCACCTCCTTCAGGTTGTTGAGGACCTTCTGGATGGTTTCTGGGTGGCTGTTCCTCTGATCCAACAGTCCTCCCAAGATCCTCTGATTGGACTCCAGAGAGAGACCATGAAGGAAGCGAACAAACAAGTCCAGGTGGCCATTTTTACTTTCAAAAGATTTCATTAGTTCTCTCCTGAGGAAGTCACCAAGAGATTTGGCTGGATCGTTATTAAACAACCCAACAAACCAGGAAAAGGGGTTTGGTTCAGAATATTTTAGGAACTGATTTATAACCGCTGTGTCTTTCCTGGTGTAACGGTGGAACATGTAGACGGCAGCCAGAAACTCCTGAATGCTCAGATGAACAAAGCAGTAGACTGATTTCTGGAAGATCACACTCTCTCTCTTGAAGATCTCTGTACAAACTCCTGAGTACACCGACACCTCGGAGACGTCCAGTCCACATCGCTCCAGGTCTTCTGAGTACAACATGATGTTTCCTTTCTCCAGATGTTCAAATGCCAGCCGACCCAACTTCAGAAGGAGTTCTTTATCAGCCTCAGTCAGTTTCCCTGGTCTCTGCTCTCCTCCATACTTCTGCTTCTTCCTCTTTATCTGAACCCTCAGGAAGTGTGAGTAGAGGTCAGTCAGGGTTTGGGGCAGCTCTCCTCTCTGGTCTCTGGTCATCATGTCCTCCAGAACTATAGCAGTGATCCAGCAGAAAACTGGGATCAGACACATGATGTGGAGGCTCCTGGAGGCCTTGATGTGTGAGATGATTCTCTTGGACAGATCTTCATCACTGAACCTCCTCCTGAAGTACTCCTCCTTCTGGGAGTCAGTGAAGCCTCGTACTTCTGTGATCCTGTCAACACACGAGGGAGGAATCTGATAGGCTGCTGCAGGTCTGGAGGTGATCCAGATGAGAGCTGAGGGAAGCAGGTTCCCCTGGATGAGGTTCACCAGGAGCACCTCAACGGACGATACTTGTGTGACATCAGAGATGAGCTGATGCTTGTTGAAACCCAGTAAAAATCTGCTTTCATCCAGGCCATCAAAGATGAACAGAAGTTTCCAGACAGTGCTCTGATCTTCTGTAATGTTGGATGGAAAACATGAAGCAGTGAGAGAAGACTGTGCTGCTCATCTCTGATCAAGTTCAGCTCCCTGCATGAGAGCGGAAGCACCAGACTGATGTCTTGGTTCTCCAAACCTTCTGCCCAGTCCAGACTGAACTTCTGCACTGAGAAGGTTTTTCCAACGCCGGCGACACCGTTGGTCAGAACCACTCTGATGTGTCTCTGTTGCTCAGATAAGACTTTGAAGATGTCCTGGCACTTGATTGGAGTGTCCTGGATGTTCTTCTTGGAGGTTCTCTCAAGCTGTCTCACCTCATGTTGTGTGTCCACCTCCTCACTTTATCCCTCAGTGATGTAGAGCTCAGTGTAGATCTTGTTCAGCAGGGTTCCACTTCCTGCTTCATGAGTTCCTTCAGTCACATGTTCACATCTTCTCTTCAGACTCATCTTATGACCTTCTATCACCTCCTGCAGATCACTTCCTGAAAACAAGTAAACCAATGATTTCCATCTATAATAAATCATCAACACAACTACAAATTCATGACATCACAAATTAAATCTCATATTGAACAGTTTTACTTTGTTTGGGCTTCATTTCAGCATCTCCAGATCTGCTTCCAGATTGTGAACAAGAGGACTCTCCTGGTGGAGCTGCCTGGTCCCAGTTTGATAGGATGTGCTCCCCCCTCTCACTATGAAACACATCTCTATTAGTCCTTTGATTTATAGGATGAAAGAACCTGATCAAGACTCAATATTGTTCCAGCATTTATGTCTGAATTCATCTTTCAGTTTAATCCTGATTCTTGTTTCTAATCAACAATATTCACATTAAGTCTGTAACTATATGACTGTCTGAGGTTTAAGTGTTAAACATCTCCAATAATAAACTCACAACCTGCTGCTGTTAATGTGACTAACAGCTGCCACAAACACATCATCACACTTTAGTTTTCTTACATTTGGACTGAACTTCTGAAGTCTATTGCTCCATCTTTGGACATGTCACTCTTCATGGACACACAGCTGGGCACTGTGGACTCTGCTCTGTCCTCGTCCATCCTGAGGAAACATCAGAAATAGTGATGAGACTGTGATGAAGGTAAATAATCTGTAGAGGTTGTAGTTAAATAATCCCAATTCACTGCATTTTTATCAAACAGGAACATTTCTAATCCATTCTGGATAACAACTGAATCAATAAATCAATGATGTCTCTGTATAATTTTCATGTTTTCAGAGTTTAAGCTGCTTTTTTTAACTGTTCCCTGCAGTGAGAAAAGAACTGGCACCTTTTCCAGCCCCTCATCCTGCAGCACTGAATGTGCTCTAAAGTTCTTTCCAGAGCAAACGTCTCTGCACTTGCAGCAACATGTTGTAGTCATGGATCCGTGAGGAGAACCGGATACAGGAAACGCCCCCACTTTGATCCCAAAACCCAACTGGTGGCCAACGGTGGTCCTGCAACGACGGGGACGCTGGTCCATCGGGCCGACAACACTGGTTTTCCACAGGCCAACATGGTGAAAGGACTGTGCACCGTTTCATTTTAAAGAGCTGATGAATTTCATTTTTCACATAGTGGAGGCTCATACCCACAAAATGATGTTTTGTATGGTTGTGAAATGTTCTAAGGCAGAGTTATGTGGTTCAGAAAACCTTACTTTAAAGGTGAGCCTTGAGGTCTGATACCAAAGTTGAAAGGGCGGTCTTTGGACATGTCACTCTTCATGGACACACAGCTGGGCACTACGGACTTGCTCTCTCTCCTCTCTTCCATCACACATTCGCTCATTTTTAAATGTGAGTCTAAACGGTTAAGCAGGAACAGTCTGCTGACACAGAAAAGAAGATTAAAGAACATGATTCTCAGCATGAAGACAAGCAGAGGTCTGTCCAATGACGTATTGTCGGCTCATTCACATCAAAATCTATAAATGATGTCACCCTGTACATCATACAGGCCACATATATATTGGAAAAAAGTTTTGGGACATCTTAAAAGTTTACACCATGTTAAACATAAAATAGTTGTGGAAAAAATGTTTCTCCTGGGTGTTTCAAAAGGTGCGGTGGCATTAGACGGACGCATACAAATACAAATTAAATCATTTTTTATCTGGTTATGGTTTACAAGAAAACCTAAATTCTTTCAAGATGTCAGTTCTCAACATTAAATTCAACAAATAAGATGAGAATGCATTCAAAACTAAACAGAAATACGTCATCACATCATCAAAGTGGGTCAAATGCAGCATCATCTTCTGTCATCTCAGACAGGATTCCAAGAAGAGGATCTTCATTTTCAACAACGCACCTTGACATCTCATCATGGCTCGTCTGTCAGATTACAAGCAGCTTTTTTTGATCAGGCGCATCATGTTTCTCACGAACACATGATGGTGCTGGAAAAAACATCTGTAGCCTGACCTAGAGGTCAAAACTCTGCATGGCGTGCACAGCTACTAGTTGCAGCTGGTGGTTGTGGCGGAGGAGATCCCAAACATATCTAGCAAGCTTGTTTTGGAGCAGAGCTTGTCCACCACCTCTGACCCCACTCATCACAGAAGTCCCACCATATCCATGGCCAGGTGTGTTGGCAGCATTGGAGCCAGCCTCAGGAAAAAGGTGTGTCAATATCTCAGAAGTGATGCATCAAGTTGCCACGACCCAACAGAAGTCAAGCAACCCAACATGCTGAATAGAATAGATGACACACAGCAAAGGGCAAAAAACACCCAATTCTGCTCAGACTAATCTGATCTGACCAAACAGGACCAAAAATATGAAAACACTATGGGCTTAGTTTTCTGGACTGCTTCATTCAAAACAGAACAAATTTCATAAATCCATAATAACAAATTCATATTCCACAAAGAACCAGTTGTTAAAACAATAAAATGGAATGCCTTGATCTCTCCCTCTTTACATACTCTCCTTTTTTAAATAAAGGATTGATTGTCCCCCTGGTGGAGGGACAAAGAGAGGAGGCTACAACTTCCGCGTTTGTGTCCCTCTTTCCGTGGATTTTTCCACTAACTGCAAATAATATTGTCGACTTATTGTGAGTATTAAAATGTGCTTCCTCAACCTCTAAAATGTTGGCTCAGGGTTAGCGGAAAACGCAGTTAGAGGAAACACGGTACAAAGTTTGATCATCCGTCACAACATTCCCGTCGACCAGCCGCAATGTGCGTCCGAAACACGCGCACGCTCATTGCGCACACGCAGCTTATTAAGCTGCATCTCGCAGCGGAACATTGATTCGAGACGACAGCAGTGAAAGAACCAAATGCTACCTGAATATTAGAGGTTTTCCATCAGGGCTCGGTCACTAGAGATGGAGCCCGAAGTTGAGAACTTTGACTTTCCCTTCTTCTTCCTCTACACGTCCCGTGTTCCTGGTTGGATCGCGTCATATCCAGCACAAGCGCCTCTCTTCAGAACAATTTGGTCCACGTTTTAACTGAAATACTGGGAAACAACTGGAGTTCGTCTGACAGATGTTCGTTTTTGGGTGCGGAATCAAACTGGGTCAACTTTTTGATCTATAGCAGGGGTCGGCAACCTTTTTTATCAAAAGAGCCACTTTGCCCACCCCCCTCCCAAAAAAATGTGTCTGGAGCCGCAAAAAATTACAGAGTTTATAAACTTCTAAGTTTTAATCTTTATTTAAATTTTAACAGTTGAAACCAGTGAATACAACAAACAAGCCCACTTTAATATATATATGTATATATACATATGTTTAATAGTAGTAACCCATGCGTTCTCCCGTCCTCTTCGGGTTTGTTGGCAGCCAGCCAGTGATCAATGGACGCACCTTAAAATACAAAAAAAACTACATCAGTTCTGAGTATGAGGATTTTTTTTGAAAAATAGCTTATTAAATTATGTTCCTCTTACCTGTTTAGTGAGATTTCTGTGTCTGCATTTCCCTGCAGATCTTCCCTATGTCGGCGCTGTAAGATGTGACTTTCATCTTCACGCAGGACTGTAGAGTCTCGCTGGTGAAGCGGGAGCGGTATTTGGACTTTATAATGTTCATGCTTGAGAAAACTTGCTCGCATAAGTAAGTTGAGCCAAAGATGGATAGGACTCCAAATGCACACCTTTTCATGTTGATATAGGTGTCGGGAATGGCATTCCATGTTGCAAAAATAAGTTTGTCGGGTTGGGGTAGTTTTTCCATATCACTCCATTTGTGCTCTTTAGCGAGAGTAGCCCTCTGACGGACGACTTCTTCAAGATCCGCTGACAGGGATTTAAACTTGTTAACCCACAAAACTTTATCCGCAATATCGGCCAGTTCAATTTCTAGATCAGGCTTACTTACTCCTGTGAATGCGGATGTGTTCAGCAGGGATGGGTCGCTGTTCAGTGGTGCGACAGGGAAAGAGAGAGTCTGTTTATCCTTTCTGAACTCACTGAACCTTTTTTCAAATGCAGCTTGCATTGCAGTAATGGCACGGTGGAAATAATCACAATTTATGTGATTGTTTGCTTCTTTGAACTCTCTTAGGGAGGGGAAGTGAGAGAGCGTGCCATTTTGTACATCTCTGGCGAACACTGTCATCTTGCGCTCAAATGCCAAAATCTCCTCCAGCATGTGCAGTGCCGTGCTTCCCTGTCCTTGGAGATTTTTATTCAGCATGTTCAAGTAACTTGTCATGTCCACCATGAAGTAAAACTTTTCCAGCCAAGATGGGTCTTCCAGTTCAGGATACCCAAGGCCTTTATTTCCCAAGAAGGTTTTTACGTGCTCCAGACAGGCAGCGAAGCGTTTCAGCACCTCCCCCCTGGACAGCCACCGGACTCTGTTGTGCAGCAGGAGATTTGAATACGTGTTTTCGACTTCTTCTAACAACGAACAAAACTGTCGGTGGCTTAACCCATTTGCAATTATTTTGTTCACTATCTTAATAACAAGGTTCATTACTTCCACACATTCAGGGGGAAATGTTTGTGTGCAAAGTGCTTCTTGGTGGATAATGCTGTGAAAAGTCATCAGATCTCGGCCCAGTGACTTTTGAAGTAAATTCACAAAGCCCTTCTGTGCTCCTCTCATACTTGGCGCCCCGTCAGTAGATACCGACACTAGGTGAGTGGTGTTTATCCCTTTATCTTTTAGACAACTCACAACAGCATCACAAATGTCCTGCCCCCGAGTTTGGCCCTTAAGCGGTATGAGTTCAATCAGTTCTTCCTGCGGCCCATTAGCATTGGCGTACCTGCATAACAGTGCTATCTGCTCAATATCGTTTACATCACTTGACTCATCACAGGCAATTGAAAATGCTTGAGCTGAATTAATATCATCAATTTGCTTACTACTGATATTTGCTGCCATTTTAATGGTCCTGTCCTTAACAGTCTTTGCAGAGAGAGGCATGTCTTTAATTTTCTGAACAATTTCATTTTTGTTTTTAAAATCGGAGAATAGATGCTCTGATATTTGAATAAACGTTTCTTTTATGTATTCTCCGTCTGTGAACGGCTTACCCCTCTTCACGATCTCCTGAGCTGCCAAAAAACTAGCAGCTGTAGTTGACTGTGGAGAGCTGATCCATTTTTTGAAAGATAGTTTTCTCTCTTCAGCTTGTCGTTGCAATTCCGAAATTGCTCTCTGGCGCTCATCTTCGGTTGGGTATTTTTCAGCAAATGCTAAATGCTTGCTTTGAAAATGTCTTTCAACGTTACTTTTTTTGTTGTTTGATAGTTTCTCGCCACATATCAAGCACGCAGGTAAGCCAGCGTCATTGGCGGTGAATGCAAAAGCAGATGTCCACGCTGCATTAAACTCTCTATTTTCTTCCGAATTTTTTCTTTTTTGGGCTCTTTTCATGCTTACAGTGGTAGGGGTTCCCGCCGTGGTACCACCAGCAAGTGAAGGCGACGGCTGCTGACGTTGATGTGACATATATTTAAAGTGACAAATTATAAAAAAAATAATTAAAAAACTTTATTTAGATGGTATCAACTAAAACTCTAGGGGAATTGTGCAACAAAATGAACACATAATGACCATAATAAAAGAAAAAAAGAAAAAAAAACATTCAATGTTTTTTTGTCATGGCCATCGGGAGCCACTATAAGGAGCCGCAGGTTGCCTACCCCTGATCTATAGGATCCCCTCTGGTTCAAAGTGTCCCTATAGGATATTGACAGTACTGACCTTTTGGGGGCTGCACACACCTCTTAATGGTGACGGCACCAACGGAGCTGATCCAGTTGTCATCAGCTGGCCAGTCTGACTCCAGCTCATTTGGGGAAATTTGCTGATCTGGAGGAGAAGCTTTCAAAACTTGACGGGCTGGGGGGGGAATGACTGTAATTTTGGAATCAGTGTGCCAATTTTATTTTTAATCAGAATAATTTAGAATAATTTCAACAGGATATTTTCAAATTGTTCCCCAGTGTAACTTCACCTGAAATTGTGGACTCCAGAATATCACCATTAAATCCATTTAATCACTTAATAGCTGTGGAATTTGAGCCATGAGAAAAATATCTCTCCATCATGATTTCCAGAATTTTTCATCAATATCTGAGATTCTTCGAAAGCTTTGCTGGTGTTGGGTTTTTATTGCTTCTGCTTCATTTTCAGGCGCAGTTCTTTTATTTTTAAATCAAATCAAATCATCTTTATTTGTAATGTCTGTTGTAGTCAAACTTGGTGCTATGCAGAATCCCAGGGCCTGATCCCTAACAATCAACAGGAAAATCTCCCCTTTAACAGGAAGAAACCTTGAGCAGGACCAGGCTCATATGGGGGGGGGGGGGGGGGGGGACCCTCCTGCTGATGCTGGGTAGGGAGAGAGGAGGAGAAGGGGGAGGACAGGTAGAGGAGAGACAAGGCAGACATCATTCAGTTCATTTTAAAACCCACTACATTAGATATTTTGAATAGCTGGTGCTGGTAATCAGAAGGATAAAACTATTCTGTAAAAATGTATGTTTAACTTTGTGAAATTGGTGTCGTATAGGTCAAATAAGAAAACAAGATCAACTGCTGAACCAGTGCAATTTATTTTTAACGTGTTAATGTCAACAAAGAAGGAAAAACCACAAACAACAAGTTTATAGTGGTCCAGTAATGCGCTATAGTCATACACCAGTACAGTTAACAATAACTCATGTTTTCCACCTGCTTTTCCATCTTCAGTGGGAATAATCCAGTGCGTTCTGGGCTTGAACAAAGGTATTAAAAGCTGGCTGAATGTCTGAGGTGACTGAAGGACAGCTGAGAGGTGGTCATCAGTGATGGAATCAGAATCAGAATCAGATTTATTTTTGCCATTGTCCATGTAGTACACAGTATTAACAAGCCAGAAATTTGTCTCGGTGTGACGCTGCAACATTCAACATAGGAAGACAATAAACACTAGAATAGATAAATAAGATAAAACATTACTGTATATACTGTATAAGTGTGGGACCCATAATGCCTGGCATGCATAGGGACATGGACCCCCCCATTCTCATATTTAATTTATTTAATTTTTGTTATTTTGCATGTAATGTTTTAGTGTGTTGCTGGTGGTTAAAATGAGTGAGGCTCACGCAGGCATTTTTGGGGCAGCTTCGGGGTCTTCGGGGGAAAAAGAGCGCGCAGATTTTTCGAGAAGACCGGGGTGAAGCATTAGACAGGACGGTAGGCTCCACGTTGTGTGACTGTATTGACCGCTAGATTAAAGTTATAAAAAGAACCCACCCATGCACGCCTGGACATTCAATTATTGTAGCCAAGTGTGCAACAAATATTGGAATTAATTAACGTCGAGTTAAGTGTGACGAGAACGCGCACAGAGAGCTTGGAGTGATGACGACGGGAACGCACACCTTCGGAGGCGCGGCGGCCTCCGACATGCAGGATCTTGAGGAGCTGGCAGACACAGTGTCACGGAGACTATGGCTGCTGCAACTGGATCAGCTGAAAGAGGTGTGTGTCTTGGCCAAGATCTCATGTGGAAATGTCACAACAAGACGGGCGTTAATCAGTCGGATCATAGAGTCTTTGGACAGTACTATTAATACAGAAGAGGAGGATGTTGCTTTGTATTTTCTCAAGAACATATTAAAATCAGTGGAACAGATTAAAGAAACTGATGAAGACACAGAGACAGATGAAAATGCAGAGAACACAGAACAAGATATCCAGCAAATGGCAACAGAAATGAGCCTAGCAGAGAAGTATTCACAGCTACAGAAGAACAGTCAAGCTCTGCAAGATGAAGTGAGGAGGTTGAGTGAGAGAGTGAAAAGTGCATCACCGAACCTACCACCAGCTCCACAAGTTGTGCCACCTGCAGCTGTGAACAGACTCCCAGAAGTGACAATAAGGAAAGATTTCAAGATTTGTGGTCAGATAGGGGAAAGGGGGCAGAAAGACCGGCTCTCGTACACAAACCTTATGCATCAGATTGACAGAGGCCTTAGTAGGGGACACAGCGAGGCTGAAGTTGTGGAGGCGGTGGTCAAGTCAATCAGCCCAGGTTTGGCTATTCGAGATATGCTTGAAATAAAAAGTGACCTCACCCTTACCCAGTTAAAGACCATACTAAAGGGACACTTCAAAGAGGACAGTTCAAGACTTGTATCACCGACTAGTCAACATGACACAGGACAGTCGTGAGTCACCCCAAAACTTCCTGTTTAGAGCCATTGAGTTAAAAGAGAGACTTTTGCTCGCTTCAAGAGAGGTCGGGTCAGATGAACAGTATAGTCCTGAGCTTATTCAGAAGAAATTCTTGAGGTCAGTTAGTACTGGATTATTAAGTGACCACATTAAGTTCCAGCTTAAACCCTTTCTTGATGACCTGACAGTGACGGATGAGGTACTCATTGACAAGATGAACGAAGCAGCTAGTGTTGAGTCAGAGAGACAGTCCAAGCAGAGAAAGAACATCACTGGCAAAGTGCCAAAAGTGAATGAGCTACGAACAGACATGAGAGATAGTCAGTGTCAGGATGTAGCTGAGGCTAGAGTCGGAAATCGAGAGCAATCAGCTGAAGTTATGAAGCCTAAAAGCCGTAAAGCACCTGTTTTAGCTAAAGAGGGAGAATCTGAGCTTTATGAGACAGTCAAGTTGCTTAGAGAAGAAATGGCTGAAATCAGGAAAAGCTTAGCTAACCCCAAGGGACCTGCCCACCAAACTAAAACAAGTGCTAAGAGAGGATGTGGGGTGTGTAAAGAGCAAGGATTAGGTGACCAGTGTGGACACTGTTTCAAGTGTGGACAGTCAGGGCATTTTTCTAGAGGCTGTAGAAGACAAAGATTGGTAGAGAGATCTGACAGCATGAGGGTGACAATGCAGACTGCCGGGCCCCAGACACCATCAACATCGAGCCAACCAGGAACAGATGACCGGGTGCACGGACTTCTATGTGACCGCATCAGGCAGCTGGAGGCGGAGCTTGAGAGGGGTCGGGAGGCCCGACAGACGGTGAGTGCCACTTATGCCAGCCATCTCTCCCTACAACATCGTCAAGCTAAGCTTAAGGCCCCATTGAAAAAAATGAGATGAGAATGAACTCTTGTTGGTAGAGCTGCAAACCAGACACCCATACCTTTTGCAGGCTGGGTTGAACTGACATTTGAGCTAGGGTCAAACAGAGGTCCACGGCCAGAGCTACATGTGCCAGTCCTAGTCTCCAACGAGCCAGGGGTAGCAGAGCCACCAATTATTGGCTATAATGTCATTGAGCTCATCGTGAAGAATGGGATGGAGCAGCACCCAGAAGTTACACCTGCTGTTGTGAGTGATGCTTTCTCCATCGACTGTAAGAAGACAAACATGCTGATTCAGCTGGTGCAGAGCCACGACAAGCATGACAAGGAGGGTGTGGTGAAAGTGGGAGGACAAAAGACAGTAATTCCAGCAGGGCAGACAAGAGAAATCAACTGTAGTGTAAGGACTGGTCCCCTTTCAACAAAACAGGAAGTCTTGTTTGAGCCAGACGAGATCCAAAAATGGCCTGAAGGTCTGACCATTCCAGAGACTGTTATCTGCCTGTCTAAAGGAAACTGGTCCAAAGTTGCAATCCCTGTCACTAATGATAGTAACTATAACATCCTCCTAACACCTCGCACCATTCTGGGTCATGTCCAGCAAGTCAAGTCGATCTACCAGGCTGATGTAAGGCCAGCCTGCACCAATGAGAACACCACTGACACAGCGAGTACAGGTGAAAAGACAGACAGTAAAGCTCGTCGTGTTGAGAGTCAGGAAGAGGATCAAAGACAGCAGGACACACAGAAACATGAGTCATGGGATCCTCCAGTACCAATTGATCATCTGTTACCAGGTCAGCAACAGAAAGTGAAAAAGATGCTACGAGAAGAGTGTAATGCATTCTCAAAGGATGAGAACGATGTTGGGTGCATTCCATCTCTGCAGCTGAAAATCAGACTGAGTGACACGACTCCTGTGCGACGCACCTACACCTCAGTTCCAAAACCGCTGCACAAAGAGGTGAAGGAATATCTGGAGGACCTGCTGAATAGAGGATGGATTAGAAAATCCAGGTCTTCATACTCTTCACCGATTGTCTGTGTACGTAAGAAGGATGGAAGTCTACGTTTATGTGTGGATTACAGGGAGCTAAACCAGAAATCCATTCCTGACCGACACCCCATCCCTCGAGTACAAGACCTGCTGAACAGCTTGAGCGGAAGTGTGTGGTTTTCAGTGCTGGACCAGGGCAAGGCATACCACCAGGGTTTCCTGGAGGAAAGTAGCAGACCACTCACAGCTTTTATAACACCATGGGGTTTGTACGAGTGGGTCCGGATTCCCTTCGGCCTGTCCTCAGCCCCAGCAGAGTTCCAGCGCAGCATGGAGGAATGCCTCACAGGTCTGAGAGACGTGTCCTCACAGCCGTATTTAGATGACAACCTCGTCCACAGTAAAACCTTCGAGGAGCATCTAAATGACATGAGGGAGGTGCTACGTCGTTATCAGGCACACGGAGTAAAGCTAACAGCTAAGAAGTGTGAAGTGTTTAGAGACCAGGTGAAATTTCTTGGGAAGATTGTATCAGGAGATGGCTACTGCATGGACCCAGCTGAGATAGCACCTGTGCAAGCACTCAAAGGTCGCAAACCTGAGACAGTTGGAGACCTGAGGAAGATGTTGGGATTCCTGTCCTACTACCGCCAATACATTCCTAACTTCTCACGCATTGCAAAGCCTTTGTACAGCCTGCTGTCCACTGATAAGACCCCAGGTAGTAAAGTCAAAGAGTCAAAAGTAAACAGGAGCAGGGGAAAGCAGAAAAAGTCAGATCAGTCACCCTCAAGCCAGCGAATCATCTGGACAGAAAAACACCAAGAAGTGCTTTGCCAGCTTTTGGAGTACCTGCTGAGTCCACCGCTCCTGGGTTACCCCGATTTTGAAGAGCCCTTTGTGCTTCACTGTGATGCCTCACAGGAGGGACTCGGCGCAGTACTGTACCAGAGACAACGAGGCAGGTTGGTTGTTATCGGTTATGGCTCAAGGACACTAACAGCTCCAGAAAAGAACTACCATCTCCACTCTGGAAAGTGGAGTTTTTGGCCATGAAGTGGGCCATCTGTGAAAGATTTCGGGAGTATCTTTACTATGCGCCTTCATTCACTGTCTACACCGATAATAATCCTTTAACCTACGTCCTCACAACAGCGAAGCTAAACGCCACGACTCACAGGTGGATTGCTGAGTTAGCAGACTTTAACTTTTCCATCAAGTACAGGCCGGGGAAAGCGAATGGAGACGCTGATGGCTTATCACGTATGCCGCTGGATATGGAGCAGTACATGGAAACCTGCTCACAGGAAATGGAGCCAGAGGTAATCACAACAGTCACGCAGACACTCCAACTAGATTTTTATGAGCGTGAGCCCTGGATGTGTCCAGCCACAATCACTGCAGCAAGTACTGATGTAGAATGTGAAAGAGTAGCCTCACCAGTGAAAGAGATCAGCATTGAGACACTAAAAAAAGCACAAGAAGAGGACCCTGTCATTGGAAAGGTGAGAGAGTTCGTCATCAAAGGACAGTGGCCACGTCTGAGAGACAGGCGAGACAGCATTTCCGCTCTCATAAGAGAGAAGACCAAACTGTATGTTAACAAAGATGGCATCCTGTACAGAAAATCGGTGACCAGAAATCAACTAGTATTACCCAAAGTATTCCATCCACTGATTTACAAAGAGTTGCATGAGGAGATGGGACACCTCGGAGTTGAGCGAACACTGAATCTGATCCGTGATCGATTTTACTGGCCGCACATGCAGAGAGACGTGGACCATTATGTGACCAAAGTGTGTAGCTGCTTGAAACGGAAACGCCCAAACAAGCCAACCAGAGCACCGCTGGTTAGTATAGTGACCACATACCCATTTGAAATGGTGTCAATTGACTACCTGCATCTGGAGAGCTGTAAGGGAGGGTATGAGTATATTTTGGTGGTAGTAGACCATTTCACTCGCTTTGCCCAGGCGTATGCTTGCACCAACAAGTCAGCAAAGACAGCGGCTGAGAAGATCTTTGGAGACTTTGTACTCAAGTTCGGCTTTCCTTCGAAACTGCACCATGATCAAGGTAGGGAGTTTGAGAATAAGCTGTTCTCTAAGCTCGAAGAATACAGTGGCATCCAAGGCTCCCACACAACACCTTACCATGCAGCAGGAAACGGTCAGGCTGAGAGATTGAATAGAACACTGCTGTCCATGCTAAGAACTCTGTCAGACGAAGCAAAGGCAGATTGGAAGAGCTCCTTAGCCAAAGTGGTGCACGCATACAACTGTACACGCAGTGAAGCGACAGGATACGCTCCATACTACCTTCTGTATGGGAGAAACCCCCGACTACCTGTTGACATCATGTTCGGTCTGACTCCAAGTGACCAGAGCGCATCTCACAGTGACTATGCCAGCAAATGGAGAAGTCGGATGCAAGAGGCATACAGGATAGCATCACAGACCGCTCAGAGTCACCAAAGTAGAGCAAAGAAGTTGTATGACAAGAAAACACATGGAGTTGAGCTTCAGCCAGGGTGTCGAGTGCTGGTGAGAAACGTCAGGGACAGAGGAGGACCAGGAAAACTCAGATCTTACTGGGAGGAAAAAGTTCATATTGTGATCGAGAGAAAGCACAAAGATAGTCCTGTGTATGTTGTGAGACCAGAGAAAGGAGTGGGTAGGACTAGAGTTCTTCACAGGAACTTGTTATTGCCCTGTGACTTCCTGCCCATGGAAGAAGACAAGTTTGAAAGAAGAAAGGCAAAGACAAAGTCGAACACAGTCAAAAGAAGACGACGTCAGGAAGTGCAGAACGACGGAGAGTCTGAGAGCAGTTCAGATGATGAAAACAACTGGAGATTTATCACCACACATCCGAGAGAGCCGTGTGACTGTGTCAGGAGTCAGCTGAGAGCTAGTGCTGAGGAATTCCAGCCCCAAGCAGCTGAGAGACAACCGGAACAAGACGAGGGAGGTGAACAGCTGGACAGAGAGGATGACATTAAAATGGAGTCAGAGGTGGAGGACAGGGGAGATGCAGAGGCTGAGCAGGTTGAGTCTTCTGATGAAGCAGACGAGATGAACTCTGAAGAGAGGGTGTCAGCTGATGAAGCGGACGAGAGGGACCCTGAGTTGCAGCCAGCTCCCACAAGAAAATATCCTTTACGACACAGACAGCCACCTAAGACACTCACTTACAAAACATTAGGTCAACCATCTGTCACACGTGGGGATGAATGATGTTGTAAAAGTTGATGTGCAGGTGTGAAGACAAGTTCATAGTCACATGTTGAGTTCATTGTTGTGACAAAGTAAGAAGAGAAGTGAGTTCACAGGAAGGTTTTCAAGTTAAGTAAAAACTCTGAGTTTTGTAAGAGGTTTATTCACTTTCAGTTCATGAGATTAGTACCAGGAAGTAGACCGCAAACATATAAGGACACTGAGAAGTAGGTTATGCCTACAGTGTAAATGTGGGTTTAAATGGGTTATGGGCAGAAGTATGGTTATTACCTTTCAGTCAAAGATTCAGATCCTACACAAATGGTGGAGTAGCATTTCAGATGTCACCTGGCCAGTGATGTCTGTTGCTTCCTCATGGCATGAAGAGGGAGATGCATGTCATGTTATGAACTGTTGCTATACAGAAGGAATCTTCTACAGACTGACTCCCAATAATCTGCCTCCAGAACTCATCAGTTGAGGACTACGACCTCTGGGAAACTCGGAATGTCGAGACGACATTTATATTGGAGGGGAGAGTGTGGGACCCATAATGCCTGGCATGCATAGGGACATGGACCCCCCCATTCTCATATTTAATTTATTTAATTTTTGTTATTTTGCATGTAATGTTTTAGTGTGTTGCTGGTGGTTAAAATGAGTGAGGCTCACGCAGGCATTTTTGGGGCAGCTTCGGGGTCTTCGGGGGAAAAAGAGCGCGCAGATTTTTCGAGAAGACCGGGGGTGAAGCATTAGACAGGATGGTAGGCTCCACGTTGTGTGACTGTATTGACCGCTAGATTAAAGTTATAAAAAGAACCCACCCATGCACGCCTGGACATTCAATTATTGTAGCCAAGTGTGCAACATATATATAGTAAGGAATAGGTAATGTTATTCCTATAATGTGCAAGAGCAGCAGTTAAGGTTAGAAGTCCACAGTGCAGGTCAATGCAGGAGTAATGTATTGTTCGTGAGTCCGACTGGCTGCTGTACATGGTCTTAAGTGCTAAGTCACTTGGTGTTCAGCAGCCTGATGGCAGAGGGGAAGAAGCTGTTCATGTAGCGGGAGGTTCTGGTCCGAATGGACCGTAGTCTCCTGCCTGAGGGGAGGGGGGAAAACAGTCCGTGACCAGGGTGGGAAGGGTCGGCCGTGACCCGACCTGCACACCTCCGGGTCCTGGAGATATACAGGTCCTGGATGGATGGAAGCCTGCAGCCGATCACCTTCTCGGCAGCACGCACGACGCGCTGCAGCCTTAGTCTGTCCCTGGCGGTGGCACCAGCATAGCACACGGTGATGGAGGAGGGGAGGATGGACTCGATGATGGCCGTATAAAACTGCGCCAACATCCTGGGAGGCAGTTTGAGCTTCCTCAGCTTCCGTAAGAAGAACATCCTTTGCTGTGCCTTCTTGATGAGGGAGCTGATGGTTGGCTCCCACTTAAGGTCCCGGGTGATGGTGGTGCCCAGGAAGCGGAAGGAGTCCGCGATGGTGATGGGGGAGTCCATGAGGGCAAGGGGGGGCAAAGGGGCTGTGACTTTCCTGAAGTCCACAATCATCTCCACTGTTTTCTGAGCGTTCAGCTGCAGGTTGTTGTGTCCGCACCAGGACACCGGTCGATCCACCTCCCTCCTGTAGGCAGTCTCATCGCCATTGGAGATGAGCCCGATGAGGGTGGTGTCATCCGCAAACTTGATCAGCTTGACAGACTGGTGGCTTGAGGTGCAGCAGTTAGTGTACAGGGAGAAGAGGAGGGGGGGAAGGACACAGCCCTGGGGTGATCCAGTGCTGATGGTGACAGAGTCCGAGACAGTCTTCCCCAGCCGCACATACTGCCTCCGATCCATCAGGAAGTGAGTGATCCACCTGCAGAGGGAGTCAGAGGGATCACCTGTGTTTGGATCTGTTGGACTTCATCACTGAGAATGTCCATTCACATACATACGTAGTTAGACCCAAAGAGGACGAGAATCTTCTGAGCAGGTGTGGAACGTTCTCCTCGTTGAGGGAGGAGTAAAAGTCCAGCATTCATTATATACATCATTATCCTTTTAATATATTTTTCTATTATCGAAGGTATTTTTCCCCTTTATGATTATTTTTATCTCTAGGTGCATCATTGTCTGTATTTTCTACATTAAATGTTTTCATTGAGAGAAAAATAATGACTTCAGCACCAGCGTTCACAGAACGTAACTGAACATTTGTAAAATATGACACCAAATACACAAACAATATTGGTCATTGAAACACATCAAAAGGATCCTTTTCCACAAACTCTCATGTTTTTACAGTGTTAATCCTGAATGTGATCTGAAGTTACAGACCTTCTTTAGCTAACGTAACTGATCAGCCTTTATCATCAGCAGCTTCCCCAATAAACCAGCTGCTTATAAAGAGACTAAAACTGACCCGTCCACTCTTTCATTCCTCAGTAGAACTTCTGGAGACCTCCCTCAGGTGTCCAAGTCACTGAACATCAAGTATCTGGATCTGGCTTCCCTGTACGACATGATGGGAAGCCTCAAACCTTCTGAAGCTGGACCTGTGTGCTGATTCTCCAGGTCCTTTTGATGGTTGAGGTCAGTTTTCATGGACTGTGATTGTCTGATGGCGCCGTTTTAAGCCTTTAAACATCATTTTTCAGTGGAGAAGCAACAGTCGTCTCCTGGTGTCCCTTTGACCTGAAGCCTCCAGACATCGTGTTGGTGTGTCGGATCATGTTGCTGAGTTGATCATCTGCTCCAGTGACGTGCGGTGAGGTTAATGGCTGGTGAGGCTCTGACTCCTCAAGAGTCAGATTTACGATTTAAGAACTGAAAAAAGCATCTTATTTCACCATTTTTCCAGCAGCATACAACTCCTGATAATGCTTCATATCCCATCAGCATTCCTCTTTCAATTACACTCACAAATCAGCACAAACATATACACAGGACCATATTTGTCCTATAAAGAACTTTCTTTTATAGCTATGGATAGAGCTCCATCTTGTGTTTTAAGAAATTCATTTATACTGTAAACAAATTAAAATGCAGAGATGTGTGCAGCACAAATTTAATTTTGACCAACAGTAACAATTTCTGTTATTTTTCAAACAAATTCTGGTGCTTCAATAAATTTTAATAAAGTTTGCCTATTAAAGCACCAGCGTGAAAGCACCTGTCAGCCTGCGTGCGCCCCCTTGAGGTGAGGCCGAGTACTGTGTTGTGAAATATCACGAATTGCATTTTATGTTATTGCTATTTTAATAAAAGTAGAGTAGTTTCGTAGGTAATACGAGAAGGATTCAAATGTGGGGAAGTGGAGTGTGGGAACGGATGTGTATGTGAGCGTGTTAGTAAGAAGGAGGACCAAACAATAATGTGTGATATCTGCTTAGGTTAGGGCCCTCAGGCCCGTGCACCTGTGCGTAGGCTGAGAACCGCTCCAATATGGTCAAAACATGAGCAATGTGACTCGGCGAGCATAAACGTTCCCCTGCCTGTGTGAGAAATGTAGCTGATGCAGTCTGTGTAACGAAGATACGCCTCCTGCTGTGTAATCATGCCTGTTTTAATAAAAGAGACAACGCTGGGGAGGAGGAGGAGAGTCTCCGGGACGACGCGGCAGAGTTCGTGTCTGATCGGAGCGCCACTCCCCCCTGGCCAGGGGAAAAGTCTTCCAAGTCTGGTCTCAACTTGTGGTGAACTTTGTTCGTGCGCCTGTCTGAGTACACTTCTGAGGATTTCGGCGACAACTGCCTGCCTCACCTGCGGACTTTTCTCTGCACTTTATTGGGCGGTCAGCAAAAGACATTGTTACAATATGGATTTTAGAGAGGACCCGAGAGCAGACCAGAGCACGGTGGTAAGAAGGTCCAAATGAGTTTTATTTCGGGGGGCAACACAAAGACAAACAGTCCTGGACTGCAGGTAGCGAGTAGGATCCGCACTTCATGGGGTCCAACGGAGAGTCCTCAAACCAGAAGCAGTCCTCCGGGACTGTAGAGAACCCAGGAACCGGGCGCAGCACGCTCACCGGTCCAGCAGAACGGCAGCAACAGAGACAACAAAACACTCCAGCCCCGATGGGCAGGCGCTCCCTCCTTAAGTAGGCAGCCAGGTGGCACTCGCCCACAGGTGCACCTGCCTACAGTGCCAGCTGTAGGCAATGAAGCTCCCCTACGCCCCCTGGAGGAAAAAAACAGACACCACCCTGGACCCCAACAGGCATGACAGACTGCAGAAAGTCATGGTGTATAACTATTTCTGTAAAGTTCATATTAGCAATATGGCACACGTCATGCAACCCAGTTTGTATTGGATCGTGCAGTCAGAGGTGAGGCACAATTCTCCCCTGCCTCACCCGGGGTTTCTGCCCTGGATTTGATCGGGAAAACATGTTTTACTTAATAAAATGGCAGAAATGTGTAGTCATACTCCAAATGCATTTTACATCAGTGGAAAATATTAATCTTTATTTTTGTACAATTTCTTTTTTGGTCAGATGAGGCACTGCCTCACCTGCCCCCCCTCCCCACGTCACTGTGTTAATTATGTCCTACCTGGTCAAGAGTGAATTCAGTACCCGACACTCAACAGCTGACTGGACAGTTGTGCCGTCAGTACTAACGGCCCAGTCGGAGCAAAGAACTGGTCTGTGCTGCAAGTTTAAGTAATATTGTCATTTTAAATGTCATACTCATGAACGTTCTACTTGGGAGAGAGTTGCTCTAATCAGAATAATTGGGAATTCACGCAATCTGATTGGCTTTTAGCGGAGGTACCGTAATTTCACCAACACATGGCGCACTTAAGTCTTAAATCTTCTCCAACCTGGACGGGGCCCCTGATACTGCGGTGGCCTTCAGAACTGAAGAAGCCTTCTGGACAGAAGGTGAAACGTCTTCAAAAGAGAATAAAAAACCGTCCAGTTGACACAGAAAACTACCCTGGATAACTATGGCCTGGATGATTGAAAATCTACACAGACAAAATCTGTAAATGCTTTTTGACTTGCCGGCTTTCACAAAACTGCTACATACATTGCTAAATACGCGCTAGCATGCATGTTTTAAGCTATCGTAGCGGTATGTTTTACCATGCCCGCGCCCTATAATCCGGTGCGCCTGATGTATGTGTTAAATACAGAAATAGCACCCGTAACTGAGGCTGCACCTTTTAATACGGTGCGCCCTTTGGTCGCGAACATACGGTATATAGAACATAGGGCACGTTTGTGCGTGATATCACTCCGCGTCTGCGCAACGACCACAACCTCCTATCTTTAGTATTGCTGCGCCAACTGGTGGTCTTTTGGGTTGAGGATAACGGTGATCTATATGTACCTATATGTAGCTATAGCGTCATTGGCCTCCACTCCAGCCACTCCTGGTAGTTCCTCAAAAACACTGAGTTTTTAGTGGATGCACAATCTGTGGAAGCCAACATAGAAACTTCTGAAGAGCCAAAGTTCTTGCAACAAAAATATAGTCCCCAATTAGCTTGTTTTGTTATCACACGACCCCGTCCCTATTATCTTAAGAGAATATAAAAGAATGAGTGGAGACAGAAGAGAGAATGAGACGTTTTTGGCGCGTGTCGCTCTTGATTTAGTGTTTATTTTTGCAGTAAACTTAAAGAAGGCCTTTTCACTTTATGTTTGATTAAATTTAAGCTGATATTCCATTCTTGACATCTTTACATTTACACTATTCATGGGAATTTTATTTGGTCATTTTGCTTCTTTTTATTTCCTATTTCCTATTTCTTTATTCATAGTTTTTATTAGATTGTGAAGAGAATTATTATATCTTGTTAGCATCTTTTATCTTGTTAGCATGTGTTATACTATATGTTTTTGTTTTCTGTTACAGTTAGTTTAGAAGTTAGGGATAGTATATAATCTTTAGTAGGAATAAACATAAGCAAGTCAGTTGACCCTTCCTTGACATGAATGTTGTTTGGACGGTTGGGGCCAGGAGGAGACAGTCAGACGGAAAGTGGTAGACCCCCATTGTAAAATATGACAGCATAGTTTACTGGTGTTGATAAGTTCCTTGGCAGGAATATGACCTCGGACCTGGACATCTGGGGAAGATAATGGAGAAGAAGGACCGCACCAACACCAAAGGAGGCTGGAAGAAGAAGATGAGGTCACCCAAGAAGAAGGACTGGATTGGACTGAATTAGCATCAATAATTTACATATGTCTTTCTATAAAGGACTGGGTCGAGGGATAGTTAGGTTGTCAGACTTCATGCCCTGACATTGATTCTGTTGTTGCTAGGGTTATGAACTGGCCCAGAGCTCTGTATATTTGTATCTTGAATTGGTTCTTTTTGCTAAATACATTGTGAAATTGGCATTTGTTTACTTGAAGTCTTCATTTAAAGAACACGCGGATTAGCAGAGACACACGACAGGTATTGCAATCCAACAATTGCAATAAATCCTATAACATTTACCAGATTGACTAAAGTCAAATGACCTGCGGTTCCCACCGATAGCCGTCATTCTGATGGGTTTTTGCTGGCTGCAGCTGAAATATTCCAATGCTCCATGTCACAGAGACAGTAAATACTAAACCCTAAAGATTCTGAAGGCATGATGTAAAATAGTAACGTATAATACAGACATTTGAAGAGACAATTAAGAGAATGTTTCCATGCTTATAAGAGTGGCCGAGGAGCCATTTAGAACTTTATAAAGAAGCATTGTGTGATACCAGGAACTAATTTAACTTCAAGGCGAAGCTGCTTCTGCTTTGTCGACCATCGACTGATCTCCTGAAAGTCCACCAGCGCTTTTTAAAAACTGAATTTTTCATCTATGGAGGGAGTAGACGGCAGATGTTTCCACAGATGCTCTTCACCAGTGGTCAGTGAGTGATGCAGCAGATGAGCGGGAGTTGACTGGCTACAACCAGAAATGTGTCAATGTCTCCAGCCCATAGTGTGGATTCTCTACGAGAGCAGACAGCAGCTTCACTCCTGAACCCTTCAGCTGGTTCTGACCCAGGTCCAGTTCTCTGAGATGGGAGGGATTGGACCTCAGCGCCAAGGCCAGAGAGCCACAGCTGATCTCTGATAAGCTGCAGTCCCTTAATCTAAATAAAGAAGGGAAACTTTTATAAGGTTATAAGTGAAACCAGTATTAATCTGAAAGGTTAATCAAAGGCATGACCTGTAAATATTTAATTTAGTTACAGGTTAAAAAATGATAGTAATATGTAATTACCACAATTCCAACCTCTCAGGTTTGCACTGTTCCAAAGGAGAATATATATTGTTCTGGCCCTCACTCTTCCTAGGTTCTCCCACCTCTTTCCCTCCCATCTCTTCATGGAGATCCATCTCACCTGGGCTCATTTTTAAAGGCACAACCTGTCTTAGATGACTTCCTGTCTCCCTCACCATCTCCCTCCTCGTTGGCTGGTGTCTACCAGGCACCCTCACCTAGTTTTGTCTAATTTTGGTTACCATCTGTGGGCTTTTTCATTGTCCTTAAATCAATTTATCATGAATAAGTGGTCACCGTGTGGCCCTCCCTCCTGAAGGAACTGGGCACAACACACACACTCAGAAAGTGTGAGTACCCTCGGATGGAATAATGGACATTTTTGAGAATGGTGTTTACCTCAGAGTTTCCAGTCGGCAGTTTGGAAAGTGGAGAAAACCACAGAGCAGCTTCACTCCTGAATCCTGCAGCTGGTTCTGACTCAGGTCGAGTTCTCTGAGATGGGAGGGATTGGACCTCAGCGCCGAGGCCAGAGAGTCACAGCTGATCTCTGATAAGCTGCAGTAGTTTAATCTGAAAAATGCAGGATGAGGTTATACGGTGCAGGTCTGCATGTTATCTGCGTCAGTACTAAACCTACGTTAGTTCTTAGTTGGGTCAGACCTGAATTCACGATATTACAAGGAATTTTTTAATGTGGTGCATCACAGCAGTGTTGAGAACAGCCTCACTTCACCATCTTAGCAGCTGGTATATAGGTAGAAAAATGAAGACTGACCTGAGCCTCTCCAGTTTACAGTTTGGACTCTCCAGTCCAGAACAGAGCTGCTTCACTCCTGAATCCTTCAACGTGTTGTGGCTCAGGTCCAGAACCCTCAGATGGGAGAGGTTGGACTTCAGAGCTGAGGCCACAGAATCACAGCTGGTCTCTGATAACCTGCAGCCTCTTAGGCTAAAATAACAATTATTTTGAGAGAAGACAAATAAAAATCAACATGTACCAGAGCAAAACACAGCTTACAAGCAACAAACCTCTGGTCCTGCACCGGCTTATCTGCCGTATGTTCGTATTTTGGGTTCTTTCAGGGCGGTTGGACAAGATCTACAGCGTATGTAAAGTGTGTGTAGGTCAAAATACCTTCCACATTTCTCAATAGCACTCAACTCTTGTCAGGAGTTGGGACAAAGCGACCCACTCCTGATAGCTTGTGGGCGATGCTGCAGCGACCCTGCAATCCCTACACTCTCTGGTGAAACCAAATCAAAGGTTTTAGACACTGCTGGATGCTGGAAGGGTGGCTATAGTCTGGACGCATCGTTCCCCTGACTGCACATTTCTCCAACAATGATTGGCAGCTGGTGTCACTTGTTCTCCAGATGAGAGAAGGAAAGAGAGCCCCCCCACAGTGTGTTTGATTGCCCCACTGCAAGCTCAATGCTGCCAGAAAACATTGCAGGAGCATCAATTCCCCTCAGGGCATCAACAAGGACCTCAGGAAAAGGTGCAGCTGCCACCTACTAGAGACAAGCACATGAGATTCAAAGCCCTCTCCTCCCAAGAGAAGAGCTTGTTTGTTGGAGGCTCTTCTGGGTGATACCTGGTGCCACAGCTCCAGCTCAGCCCGTCTCTGGAGCTGAGGTGGAGCTTAGCAAGTTTCATGGTTCTCCACCACTTCCTCTCGCTGAGGACCTTCTCAGCTGGTGGTTTCTGCTCCACCTTCCAAGTTGAGCAGGTGATACTTCTGCATTCCTGCCACCAGTGTCTCTGCAGAAAGAGTCTTCTCTACTGTTTTATATTATATTGTAGAAAATTAGGATTTTTGGCTGATGTCTTAGATGTTGACTAAGAGCAGGTTTTTCTTTAATAACATAGAAAGATTCGATGAGAAGAGCAAATGTATTATTTTATGAGCTACTTCCACTACTATTATATACACATACTTCCATATTGTCTTAGACTGCAAGCTGCATTTATTGCATCGTTCATAGAAAGTCATATTTGTGAGGAGAAAAACTCAAATAAGGTCATTTTCTTTAAAGACCATTACAAAAGAAGGAGGCGATGAATAAACAGATTTATCTAAAAATGTGTGAAAACTTATGGATGGAAACCTTTTTAAATGATTGCATCGTGTAGAATCGGTGTAGAATCAACTTGTTGACTTCTGATTTGGACTCCAATGGAAGTGAGGTGCAACAATTGTGGATGCTGAAAGCTTCAGATCTTCATGAAGGTTTCTGTGGTTGGACTGACCTGCTGCCCCTTTAAGAGGGAGGCAGGTTTGGGCTTCTGGCTGGAATGAAGCCACCTAAGATGAGAATGACTGCAGGCTTTCGGTACCAAGGTTTAACAGGGTGCTCACTTCACACTTGGGCTTTTCTCTTTTTTGGGATGGCTTTTCTCAGTAGAGAAGGGGCATGGCACACTGCAGCAGCTTTCTTTTTGGGTTTGCTAGTTTTCCTTCTGATCTTTAAAAGACAGGAAGAACCATTTTTGATTGGTCTGAATGTTTGGGCGGTTTTGTGGCCAGCCTAAAATAAAACAAGACAAATCTACAACTGATACTTCCTTTCTAGTCATTGATGACCGTCCTCACATGGGGCAGATTTCCACAACCAATTTAATACTGCAAATCTGTCCTGTGTGGTCTTTTTTCTGAGAACTGTAACACTACGTTTATAACAAAGATCAAACATGGAAACATTTATTGTCTAACTAGTTACACCTGGGAAAGTACTGGATCATCTCTGACTGACCTGAGAGTCTCCAGCTCACAGAGAGGATCCTGGAGAAAACCACAGAGCAGCTTCACTGCTGGATCCTGCAGCTGGTTCCAACTCAGGTCCAGAACCCTCAGATGGGAGGGATTGGACCTCAGCGCCGAGGCCAGAGAGTCACAGCTGATCTCTGATAAACTGCAGTCACTCAGTCTGGATAAGGAATCATGGCAAGAAATGATCTCTTATTGGAGGAAAAGTCATATTACACTTGCTCAAAAACATTATTTCATTTTATTATATTATTTAATCAGGGCCCTTGGAGTCAGGAGAGCTCTGCCCCCCCCACTGATAAACTGGGATATTACAGCAACAACATAGTTAAAAAGTATCTATAAAATTGACTTTCAATGGCTCATTTAAATTCATACTACACTTCTCTTCTCCAAAAGTCAGTGGAGTTTATCTTGAAGCCTTTTATTGTTTAGTTGTTATGTCGAAGATAAAAGGAAGCTGACCTGAGAGTCTCCAGCTCACAGAGAGGATCCTGGAGAAAACCACAGAGCTGCTTCACTGCTGGATCCTTCAGCTGGTTCTCACTCAGGTCCAGAACCCTCAGATGGGAGGGATTGGACCTCAGCGCCGAGGCCAGAGAGTCACAGCTGATCTCTGATAAACTGCAGTCACTCAGTCTGGAAAAGGAATAAACGGGGCAAATAAAAACACATTTCTAAATCTGAAAATGAAGAGAAAAGCAGAAAATGTAAAGAAATTTAGAAAAGACCAACAGAGGCCTCCTGACCTGAGCGTCTCCAGTCTGCAGTTTGGATGCATCATTGCAGAAGACAGTAACTCTACGTCGGCATCTGTCAGGCTTTGGTTGTTGATTAAGTCCAGCTCCCGTAGATGAGAAGGGTTTGACGTCATTGCTGAGGCCACAACTTCCCAATGACTCTTTGAAAGAAAACTACCAGACAGTCTGTTGTGTATGAAACAAAAATAGTGAGTCAAACTTTGGGATTTCTAATCAACTTATCTGAGAATCTACCTCAACACAAATGTAGCTCATTTCCTGGAAAAGCTAAATTCAACACCGTAGAGCAACAGTTTGAACGACCATCAGATCTGAAATGCAACTGAATTATTCTCAACATTTGTCTTATTTTAGAACAGCTCATAATTACTCAATATTTAAAACGATTATAGCAAATGGTTTAAAGAAACGTGTATCTTTTTATCTGTCTATCGGCTCTTTGGATATTTTGCATTTCATCCAATTTGTACGATGGTGCGTCAAGTCTTAATTCAGCGATCCGATCGATGACATCAGAGTCTCTGGTTGCATCGATTGCCCTCAGCTTCTGTTCTATCTGCCTGTTTCCCTTCAAATCATTTTCACTGCACCTTTTGTTGCTAGTGATGAAGTTGCCACCTAACGGGTGTGGAAAGGGTCAAACAACTTTGTGGGTCACATAAAGGCTCCAAACGGAACCGCCACAAAGACCTAAAACACCCATTTAAACCAACGAGGCCGGCTGTTTTTACGTTGAACAAATGAAGCAAAATAGTCACGAGTCATTAGTTAAAATGTGTTTTTCTGTTGTTTGAATACGATGTATACAAACAAACAAAAGTGATTTAATGACATGACAGTAATTTCATGATAGTCAGTTAACTTGTGGCTCCTATTATTCCTGCCTTATGTTGGTTTGTCTGGATTGACCTTTGAACTTATATCCAGCCAGTGTTGAACATTTCTGGATGAATTGTTGTTGTTTTAATTTATGGACGCTGCAATGGAGATAAAGAATTGAAGGAATGACCACTGGAGGGGGTATTGCTACCTGACATGATCCACTCGCTTGATTTAAACGCCGATGTCCGGCCCCAAAAATCTTTACTTACTGGAACTTCCTGCAGTTCCTCACAGCTGGAATCAGGCGACGTTGTCCCTCCACTGAGGTGTTGTACTGCCACAGGTTCAGCTCATCCAGAACCTCCTCTGACATCTGCAGCAGGTAGGCCAGAGCTGAACAGTGGATCTCTGACAGTTCCCTCTCTGATTTCTTCCCTGACTTCAGGAACTCTTGGATCTCCTGATGGACTGACTGATCCTTCATCTCCATCAGACAGTGGAAGATGTTGATGCTTCTGTCTGGGGAGAATTCATCACTGTTCTCCTTCTTCAGGTTGTTGAGGACCTTCTGGATGGTTTCTGGGTGGCTGTTCCTCTGATCCAACAGTCCACCCAAGATCCTCTGATTGGACTCCAGAGAGAGACCATGAAGGAAGCGAACAAACAAGTCCAGGTGGCCATTTTTACTTTTGAGAGATTTCATTAGTGCTCTCCAGAGGAAGTCATCAAGAGATGTGACTGGTTCAGAATATTTTAGGAACTGATTCATAACCACTGTGTCTTTCCTGGTGTAACGGTGGAACATGTAGACAGCAGCCAGAAACTCCTGAATGCTCAGATGAACAAAGCAGTAGACAGATTTCTGGAAGATCACACTCTCTCTTTTGAAGATCTCTGTACAAACTCCTGAGTACACCGACACCTCGGAGACGTCCAGTCCACATCGCTCCAGGTCTTCTGAGTAGAACATGATGTTTCCTTTCTCCAGATGTTCAAACGCCAGCCGACCCAACTTCAGAAGGAGTTCTTTATCAGCCTCAGTCAGTTCCTCTGGTCTCTGCTTTCCTCCATACTTCTGCTTCTTCCTCTTTATCTGAACCATCAGGAAGTGTGAGTAGAGGTCAGTCAGGGTTTGGGGCAGCTCTCCTCTCTGGTCTCTGGTCATCATGTCCTCCAGAACTGTAGCAGTGATCCAGCAGAAAACTGGGATCAGACACATGATGTGGAGGCTCCTGGAGGCCTTGATGTGTGAGATGATTCTCTGGGACAGATCTTCATCACTGAACCTCCTCCTGAAGTACTCCTCCTTCTGGGAGTCAGTGAAGCCTCGTACTTCTGTGATCCTGTCAACACACGAGGGAGGAATCTGATAGGCTGCTGCAGGTCTGGAGGTGATCTGCTTTCATCAGGCCATCAAAGATGAACAGAAGTTTCCAGACAGTCAGATCTTCTGCTCTGATCTTCTGTAATGTTGGATGGAAAACATGAAGCAGTGAGAGAAGACTGTGCTGCTCATCTCTGATCAAGTTCAGCTCCCTGCATGAGAGCGGAAGCACCAGACTGATGTCTTGGTTCTCCAAACCTTCTGCCCAGTCCAGACTGAACTTCTGCACTGAGAAGGTTTTTCCAACGCCGGCGACACCATTGGTCAGAACCACTCTGATGTGTCTCTGTTGCTCCGATAAGACTTTGAAGATGTCCTGACACTTGATTGGAGTGTCCTGGATGTTCTTCTTGGAGGTTCTCTCAAGCTGTCTCACCTCATGTTGTGTGTCCACCTCCTCACTTTGTCCCTCAGTGATGTAGAGCTCAGTGTAGATCTTGTTCAGCAGGGTTCCACTTCCTGCTTCATGAGTTCCTTCAGTCACATGTTCACATCTTCTCTTCAGACTCATCTTATGACCTTCTATCACCTCCTGCAGATCACTTCCTGAAAACAAGTAAACCAATGATTTCCATCTATAATAAATCATCAACACAACTACAAATTCATGACATCACAAGTTAAATCTCATATTGAACAATTTTACTTTGTTTGGGCTTCATTTCAGCATCTCCAGATCTGCTTCCAGATTGTGAACAAGAGGACTCTCCTGGTGGAGCTGACTGGTCCCAGTTTGATAGGATGTGCTCCCCCCTCTCACTATGAAACACATCTCTATTAGTCCTTTGATTTATAGGATGAAAGAACCTGATCAAGACTCAATATTGTTCCAGCATTTATGTCTGAATTCATCTTTCAGTTTAAACATGATTCTTGTTTCTAATCAACAATATTCACATTAAGTCTGTAACTATATGACTGTCTGAGGTTTAAGTGTTAAACATCTCCAATAATAAACTCACAACCTGCTGCTGTTAATGTGACTAACAGCTGCCACACAAACACATCATCACGCTTTAGTTTTCTTACATTTTCTCTGAACTTCTGAAGTCTATTACTCCACCTTTGGACTGGTCACTCTTCAGGGACACCAGCTGGGCACTGTGGACTCTGCTCTGTCCTCGTCCATCCTGAGGAAACATCAGAAATAGTGATGAGACTGTGATGAAGGTAAATAATCTGTAGAGGTTGTAGTTCAATAATCCCAATTCACTGCATTTTTATCAAACAGGAACATTTCTAATCCATTCTGGATAACAACTGAATCAATAAATCAATGATGTCTCTGTATAATTTTCATGTTTTCAGAGTTTAAGCTGCTTTTTTTAACTGTTCCCTGCAGTGAGAAAAGAACTGGCACCTTTTCCAGCCCCTCATCCTGCAGCACTGAATGTGCTCTAAAGTTCTTTCCAGAGCAAACGTCTCTGCACTTGCAGCAACATGTTGTAGTCATGGATCCGTGAGGAGAACCGGATACAGGAAACGCCCCCACTTTGATCCCAAAACCCAACTGGTGGTCCGGCAACGACGGGGACGCTGGTCCATCGGGCCGACAACACTGGTTTTCCACAGGCCAACATGGTGAAAGGACTGTCTTCAGCTCAGCCACTAAATTATCTGGTGCTACATAAACATACTAGTCAGGACTTTTTAACTTCCCTCCTTTGTTCCCCTCTTCAATTATTTCTATGATCCAAGTCCTCAAAGATCACTGCTCTATTTAAAATAGATGAAAGAAATGACACCCACTCCTGCATTTCTTTCACAGTGGTTCCACAACATAGAACAATAAACCACTGTGAGAAAACGTGCAACATGAACCCAAAATCCTGTTGGTGTCCTGTGATCCTGTGTGGATTTAGTTATTTAGTTATTGTCTTAAATTGGTCCGGCTGAGAGATGCTAACTTGCCCACGATTAGATGTTGTTTGACAGGTAATACCAAAATATCCAGCTGTAACCTGGACTGTTGAACAACTCTAATAACTCTAAGAGCTTTTCACCTGTCACAAAAATGTGCTCTTCCTGCTTCGTCTGAACAGAATACTTTCACTTTCAAAACCTAATCAACAGCTTTATGGCGTATATATTACTACCATTAAAGCGTTCTGGGAGGGTTTAAAGTTCTTTTAGATCAGTAGCAAAGAGCAGAAAAATAAACTAAACTTCACTTAGAAAGACTATTCAACTATAACTAAAGCCAGACTATAAGAAAGTTAAATAAGAACTATTCATTTATAATGTATAACGATGTTTTGTGCTGAAACTCATTAACTCAATGAAGTCTCATTGATTCAAATCTTGATTTTATCTCCAAACACAACTGTCAGTTCTTTTCAATAATGCTCTTCGTTTCCACTCACCTTGTCGGTCTTCAGTCTTCCTGCTTAGTCTGAAAGGAATACTTTGAAAAACTGGTTTGTTGGGTTCCCAGTTTCTGGGACCGTTGTTGCTGGTGTCTACCTGCAGGGGGCGTGGAGGAGCCGCTCATCAGCCACAGCTGGCCCCGCAGACACACGCACCTGCGGTCTCTCTTCAATCTCCCGTTAGATTTAAGGACATAACTCCCGTCCGCCAGCGGCGGAGTGTTTTCGTCCTCATCGCCAAACCCTGACTTCTGTGGCTTGACTATTAGTTTTCCTAGCGGACTTTTTTGGACTCAGTCGAGGTCTCTCCGCCTCTCTGTGAACGCGGACCGAACTGTTCTTGTTCACTTTAAAATAAAGACGTTTTTCGGACACCATTCTCCACCATTATTCAACCTGGTTAAATAAATAAGATTTATGATGCTTCAGATTTAGAAAGACTTGTAAAAGCAGCATATTTCTGCAGCCCTGGAGTCCAGGAGGAGCAGCAGAGGTCAGAATGTGTCGGAGCGCGTTTAACTAGTGTCTGCAGTTCCACGAGTGTCCACCGGGTGGCGGTAAAGCATCACATGATATTTCTCCTTTTTGGAACTTCTTCAGCTGCGTTGAGCTTTAAATCTTCACCTGTCGCTCCCTTTAAGCTCTAAACTTTGCGGTTCTGTGTGTAGTTTGTTGGTTTGAATATTTTTGATGAATTCTGATGACGATGAGTGAAACTGTCAATGACCAACAGAAAGTTCGTCCATTGTTCTACTGCGTCACACATTTTCATTATTTATTGTCATTTTTGGGTCTAAACTGGACCAGTTCTGTGAGCTGTTTTGCTTTTTCTGTGGACCAGATGTTCCAGGCAGGTTCCATCATCGGACACAGACGGAGACAGGTCACGTGACAACAGTCAGCCTTTAGTTCTTTATTACAGGAGGATCTGGTTTATATACAGACACGTATCTGCAAAATACTAAAAAGTCTATGAACCCAAAGTACTAAAAAGTCTACATCCACGCACACGCGTGTATTAAGTGTTTATACACACGTGTGCGCGTACGTGCACACTGTATATTCATCTAATAACCGTTAGTTTCTAAAACACCAAAGTAGAGTCACTGAGGCACGGCTTCACCTCCTTTACACCGAGGTTTCACTGAGCAGGTGTGATGAACTGTTGCAGAAGGAAAAGCATGGAACATGTTAATAACCGGACACAAAACACTCAGGTTTATTGTCTGACGGCATCAGTGTCTCTGGTTGCATCTGTCTGAGGAGCATTGTGAAACCAGGAGCAGTGTAAATGGGGGGGGGGGGGGGGGGGGCAGTGAGTGGATGCTGCATTCATCAAACACACAATAGTCAGAAGAGAAGAAGGAAGAACAGAAGCCCGTGTTCCTCAGTGTTGGTGTGGAGACGCCTGTTTGGAGGAGCAGGAAGCAGGCTGGACTCTTCCAGCTGGCTTTAATGCCACTTCTCTTCTGAGAACCTCCCAGCAGCTTTCTCTCCACCATCTTTTTACGCTGAAGGTTTTTGATCATTTCAGGTCAGATGTTCTTGGACTGAGGTTAAACATGTTTGTTCTTGTGCTCGGAGCGAACCGACGATCCTCTAAAGTCAGGCATCCTAAAGGTGGATGTTTTCTGAGGCCTGGAGGCTTTAAAGTGGCGCTTTTACCCACTTGTCCTCGTTCTGTTGGAAACTTGATCCAAAAACCTTTTCTGGAGCTTCATGTTCTGCTTTTTTGAAGGAATGAAATGGTTTCATCAGCGCTGCCGGGGGCTGAGCAGGCTTCATAAATCTGAAGCTCTGAGATCCTTTAAAGATCTCCTAGAATCAGCAGATGGGGGTTTGATCAAAAACTGTAAGAATTAGTCAAGCTATCAAATCTTGACTCAGTCCAAGCGTGAACCAGTCCATCCAGAGCTGATTATGGCTCAGCCAGGAGGAAAGCACGGCCTGGGGGGGTTCATATGGAGCAGGCACACTCTGGCTCTATTGCTACTGAAAACAGCCCTTCAGCACAGCAGCCTGAAATACAGTTCTGGAGAACACCTGTTCCCAGCAGAACCTGTTTAAAACGGGACCAGTAAAGATGCCCGGCGTGACCACCACCACGGGGAGAGAGGGGGGGGGCAGAGACAGGCGGTAACGCCGCTGCCCACCGATTCACCTGGAAACAACAAAAACCCCAGCAGCTTGGACCCAATATGGCAGCGTGTTCCTCAGAAACGCTCCTCAAACTCTCCCCACAGCTTCATTGCTAAACAGGATTTGGGTTTTTTGTCCGTGCTAAATGGAAAGTGTTTGTCCTTGGTGGTCCAACAGGACCACGATTTGGATGGATGGATGATTTGATGTTATTGAGAATAAAAACAGCTGAAAATGGAAGCGGAGATGTTTCAGAGCACCAGAGTTCAGAAAGAGTTTCTAATCAAACACCGCCTGTTGGGAATGATGAATGGATGGATTTGTATTTAATTTAGACTAATTTTAACATCCTTTATGCCAGTTCCATAGAGCGTACGCGTGCACACACACTAGCAAAGATGATATCCAAACAACAAATAAATGGGAGTCAAAAGAAATCATTTAAAGCACATAAGTCAGAGTCAAGGTCGAGGGTTTTCTATGGCCCCCGGGATGATATTGATTTATGATTAGAACCGGCCCACAGGCCGCAGATGTTTTACACAGGCCAATACTACATTTCCCACAATGCAACGGTGACAGTCTGAGCGGGAGGTGGCTTCATTTCATTATTTATCAGTAGTCATTAGCATAACAGCAAAAGTTAACGTTCAGATTCCCATAAAATGGCAAAACGGAAGGTGGACACTGAGAACCGGGGGTTCAAACAAGGTGGGAGTGGGAGCACATGTTCACGGAGGCAGCTGGGAAACCTGGGTGTCTTCTGAGTGGAGAAAGGGTGGCGGTAATGAAAGAATATCATCTGAGACGGCATCATGAAGCTAAACACGCGGACAAAGACAAGAATATGGACATGGAACAAAAGCTACAGAAGGTTGAGGAGTTAAAACCAGGCCTCAAATCTGGACAGGCTCTGTTCAGAAAAGCCAAATCTCAAAGCGAGGCTGCTGTCAAGGCCAGTTTGATTCTGGCAGAAGAGATCGCTCAATCAGCCCGGCCATTTCCAGAGGGGGATTCCATCAAACACTGCATGCTTAGAGTTTGTGAGCAAGTTTGCCCAGACAAAAGGCAACTCTTTTGAAACGGGAGCCTGAGCAGAAACGCCATTGTTGTCCCTCAATCTAAAAGAGCAGCTGGAGAAAAAGGGGAAAGATTTCATGGCATCTTCCCTGGCTGTGGATGAGAGCAGCGACATTAGAGGGGACTCCAGCCTCAACGTGACAGAGGAGTTTCTGGCGTTACGTCCTGTGCACGGCACAACCACAGGACAGGATTTGTATGAAGAGGTGTCAAGATGTGGAAATGAGATGGAGCTGCCTCGGGAAAAACTGGTGGGTTGGACAACAGACGGAGCAGCTGCCATGTGTGGACACAGGAGTGGACTGGTGGCCAAGATACGGGAGAAGATGCAGGAGGAAAACGTTACGCTGAACTGACAGCTCATCATTGCATCATACACCTGGAATCGTTGTGTGCTGAAGCCCTGAACATGGAACATGGAATGTTCACCATCACGCACGCAGGGAACTTTATCAGAGCCAAAGGTTTAATTCAGCGCCAGTTCAAGGCGTTTCTGAGCCAGTGGCAAACGCAGCGCGGTGTGTGATTTGCCCCTCACACTGAGGTGCGATGGCTAAGCCAGGGAAAGGTGCTGCAAGAGATGTTTCCAGCTTCCTGAGGAGATCGGATGTTCTTGGACAGCAAAGGGAAGACACGACTCAGCTCCCAGACCAAAGGTTCTTGTGTGAAACGGCTTTTCTGTGGGACATTCCGAGTCATCTGAATGCAATGAAGCTGCCGCTGCAGGGTCGGGGTGGTGTCCCCTCTGATATGTACAATACAGTGAAGGCCTTTAGAACCAAACGCACTCTGTGGGAGGCACAGATGCACAAAGGAAACTTGAGCCACTTTCCCAGCTGCCAGACCCTGAAAGAGAAGCTCTCTACCAGCGTGTTCCCGAGCGCACAGTTTGCTGATTAAATGAGTGTTCTCGCCGCTGACTTCCCACGCCGAGTCACTGACTTAAAAGCACCAAAAAGCAGGTTTGAACTGCTCAGCCGTCCCTTTGAGGTTGAGGTGGAAAGCTCAGCACCAAAGCTCCAAATGGAGGTGATTGAGCTCCAATGCAGTGATGCCCTGAAGGCAACACATGGGGCAGTGGGTGCTGCGGAGTTTGCCCGTTTCCTCCCCGACACACATCCAGGCTGCTCCAACGTTGCCTGTGTTGGGCAGCACAGACCTGCGGGAACAACTGCTTTCTTTGATGAAGCTGAACAAAACATCACACAGAAGTGGACTTCCTGCTGAACACCTTCACTCAATTGTGAGGAGTTCCTCAGCTCAGAGCCGGACCCCCAACATTGATGAACTCGTCCAAAAGATGAGACACCACCAAGTATCAGCCTCAAACAAGTGAACATTAAGGTGCAATAACACATTTACAATAGTACTCAGCTCAAGTTTAAAAGTTAAAGGTAAATTTAGCCCACTTTTGCTAAATGAGAAAATCTACTGATGGTGCCTTGAATAATACCGCTTCATTCATTTAATGTTCATGT
Organism: Takifugu flavidus; assembly: GCF_003711565.1. NCBI lineage: Eukaryota > Metazoa > Chordata > Actinopteri > Tetraodontiformes > Tetraodontidae > Takifugu > Takifugu flavidus. The sequence goes on from NC_079524.1 coordinate 17,149,912, forward strand.
TATGGGGATTTTTAAGAAAGCAAATTTGTCTTGTGCCTCTTGAAAATTAAAAATGACTGACAGAGCCATAAGAAACGATTGCTTTATTTATCTGATCATATTGTAAAATATTTTTAGGTTTTCAGTTGGTTCAGTTTGGTTCACTAGACCAGGGGTCACCAACACGTTGCCCGCGGGCACCCGGTCGCCCGTCAGAACCACCTGAGTCGCCCATCGGCCTGTTCTAAAAATAGCTCAAATAGCACCACTGACCAATGAGCTGCATCTCATTTATTTTGTTTGTGATTCTTGTTTAAATCACACTACACATAAACTGGAAATAATAATATATTAAAAAAAACTTTAAAAAATGTTTAATATAAATGAACTATGACCTAGTATAGTTCAAAGGTCAGTATGATGCGCATGACCAAAACGTAGCGTCTACGCAGATCGCTACGACCAAACAGCCGAGCGGGCGCAGCCAAAACGAGGAGACGACTGACCCATAAAAAGATGGCAGAAAAAAGAAAGAGACGGATCATTTTCACCACGAAAGTTTCTTTCTCCACAAGAGAAGAACTTCTCACACTACTGCCCCTAAAGACAACTACGAGGGGAGTTGACACATATAACGAGGGGAGTTGACACATATAACGAGGGGAGTTGACACATATAACGGGGGAGGAGTTGACGCATATAACGAGGGGAGTTGAGATATATAACAGGGGGGAGTTGACATATATAACGAGGGGAGTTGACACATATAACGAGGGGAGTTGAGATATATAACAGGGGAGTTGACATATGTAACGAGGGGAGTTGACATATATAACGAGGGGAGTTGACATATATAACGAGGGGGAGTTGTTGACATATATAACGGGGGAGTTGAACATATAAACAAGGGGAGTGACGTATATAACGGGGGAGTTGACACATATAACAGGGGAGTTGACATATATACGAGGGGAGTTGACATATATAACGAGGGGAGTTGACATATATAACGGTGAGTTGACACATATAACAGGGGAGTTGACATATATAACGAGGGGAGTTGACATATATAACGAGGGGAGTTGACACATATAACGAGGGGAGTTGAGATATATAACAGGGGAGTTGACATATATAACGAGGGGAGTTGACACATATAACGAGGGGAGTTGACATATATAACGGGGGAGTTGACATATATAACGAGGGGAGTTGACATATATAACGGGAGTTGACATATATAACAAGGGGAGTTGACATATATAACGGGGGAGTTGACACATATAACAGGGGAGTTGACATATATGACCAGGGGAGTTGACATATATAACGAGGGGAGTTGACATATATAACGAGGGGAGTTGACATATAACGAGGGGAGTTGACATATATAACGGTGAGTTGACACATATAACAGGGGAGTTGACATATATAACGAGGGGAGTTGACATATATAACGAGGGGAGTTGACATATATACGGGGGAGTTGACATATATAACGGGGGAGTTGACACATATAACGAGGGGAGTTGACAAATATAACGGGGGAGTTGACATATATAACGGGGAGTGACACATATAACGAGGGGAGTTGACATATATAACGAGGGGAGTTGACATATATAACGAGGGGAGTTGACATATATAACGGGGGAGTTGACATATATAACGAGGGGAGTTGACACATATAACGGGGGAGTTGACACATATAACGAGGGGAGTTGAGATATATAACAGGGGAGTTGACATATATAACGAGGGGAGTTGACACATATAACGAGGGGAGTTGACATATATAACGAGGGGAGTTGACATATATAACGGGGGAGTTGACACATATAACAGGGGAGTTGACATATATAACGGGGGAGTTGACACATATAACAGGGGAGTTGACAAATATAACCAGGGGAGTTGACATATATAACGAGGGGAGTTGACATAATAACGAGGGGAGTTGACATATATAACGAGGGGAGTTGACATATATAACGGGGGAGTTGACATATATAACGGGGAGTTGACACATATAACGAGGGGAGTTGACGTATATAACGAGGGGAGTTGACATGTATAACGAGGGGAGTTGACATGTATAACGGGGGAGTTGACATATATAACGGGGAGTTGACACATATAACGAGGGGAGTTGACATATATAACGAGGGGAGTTGAATATATAACGAGGGGAGTTGACATATAACGGGGGAGTTGACATATATAATGGGGAGTTGACATATATAACGAGGGGAGTTGACATATATAACGAGGGGAGTTGACATATATAACGGAGGAGTTGACACATATAACGAGGGGAGTTGACACATATAACGGGGGAGTTGACATATATAACGAGGGGAGTTGACACATATAACGAGGGGAGTTGACATATATAACGAGGGGAGTTGACACATATAACGAGGGGAGTTGACATATATAACGAGGGAGTTGACACATATAACGAGGGGAGTTGACATATATAACGAGGGAGTTGACACATATAACGAGGGAGTTGACATATATAACGAGGGGAGTTGACACATATAACAGGGGAGTTGACACTTATAACACGGTGAAGGAGTTTTTGCTGGAGAAAAAAGTGGAAAAGCTGGTATCAGTGACGACAGACGGGGCTCCCGCTATGAGCGGCCCACTACAGACGGGGCTCCTGCTGTGAGCAGTCCACTACAGACGGGGCTCCTGCTGTCTGTAGGCCTCATGTGCCAGAGTGATGGGCTTTGAGCACGTGATGACTCCTGTGGTGCAGATCAGAAACAGCATCCGCTCCAGAGCCAAACAGCTCAGAACATTCAAGGTTCTGTTGGAGGAGCTGCCAACTGAATATGGTGACCTGCTGCTACACACAGAAATCCGATGGCTCAGCAGGGGACGGATTGTGCTTCCTTTTTTGTCCCTTTTGAGTGAAATTAAAGAGTCATGCAGTCCAGAGGGGAAGACGCCGCGCTGCTGGAGGACACTGACTGGACACTGGACCTTGCATTTTTAACGGACATTACTGGGAAACTGAACAGTTTGAACTGGGAGCTGCAAGGCAAAGGTGAGACTGTTGCTGATAGGATCAGTGCTGTAAATGCATCTAAAGCCAAGATGAACATTTTCTCTGTGCATTTCCAGACAAAAGGTGCTGCACTTCCCCTCTGTGCAGATGGTGCTGAGAGACAACGCTTCTGCATGTGAGGCTTTGGACTAAAGCGCAGAAAAGGGCTCTCAGCTCATAAAAAGACTTGGGCAAGAGTTTGAGAACAGGTTTTGTGACCTGGATCAGCTTGAGCCATGTGTGTCCTTCATTTCTAACCCTTTCATGAACGTGCACATATCATGCATTGCTCAGCAGTTCAGTGCAACCTTCAGCCTGGATGGTGCACAGATGCAATTGAAATTGGAACATTGTGAAATGAGCTGCAGCTCAAAGCCTCTCAGGCTGCACCAAACTTTTGGTGCCTTGTTGACACAGAAAAGTACAGTGGTGTATGTACAGCAGCTATGGAGGTTGCAAGCCTTTTTGGTTCGACCTCTCTTTGTGAATCAGCCTTTTCTGACATGAACTTCATCAAGAACCAACACAGAAGACGCCTCCCTGATGCACATCTGCCAGACTCACTCAGAGCTGCACTGTCAAGTCCCCACCAGAGGACACACACACTGGTAACCGCAGCAACGCCAGGCTTCCCCCCAACGGACAAAGAAACGGACACCAGATTTGGTGTCTCCTTCAGAATTTGTTAAATGTGTTTGTAAAATGTAACAATTGTTTATGTTAAAATGTTCATGTGAAAAAATCTGCAGACTTAAGTGTGAAGTTCAAAACGTAATCAGATTTATTTTAAAATCTGAAAGTTTATTTTTGTATTTTACATGATTTTTATTTTACAAACGTGGTGCAAAGTAATTCATGATTTGTTAAAAATGTCAGTGGCTGGTAAAAATGGGACATTGTGATTTCTAGGACTGTTGTAGAAGTGATCATTTTGAAACGGTTGAACTTTTTTTTTGCAATTTGAAAAACAAAATATAGAAATAAAGTGTTGCATATTGATATTTATCTGTTCCCGATCTTGTTAAATCATTGTTGATATTGTGAGAAATCATTAACATGATCAGTGTCTTTGCAGAGATGAATATCATTAACTTTAATAATGACATTTAGTTAAAGGTAAATTGAGCAAATTGGCTATTTCAGAAGTGTGTATCAAACTGGTGGCCCTTCACATTATTCAGTACCCAGGAAGTAGCTCTCCGTCTCAAAAAGGTCGGTGACCCCTGCACTAGACTATATGAGGTCATTTTAAAATTTTCCAATGAACATTGGATCAGTCTGGCCCTCGGCTTGGAGCTACATTTTTTATTTGGCCCTCCGTCCATTTGACTTTGACACCCCTGATTTAAATGAATCAGTATGTTTCCAAAAATCCGATGAATGTGATCATCAAAATGCACAAATTCTGTCTTTAATCAGTATCAGCCGTCTTTGTTCATTTAAATATATGGAGCAGTGATCCAGGATTAAACGTTGCTGTTGTCCAAGATTACTGACTGATCCATGATGTGTAACAGATTTCTATTATATCGATTAACGTGAATGTTTGCATTGAAATTTGACAGAAATCTGCAGAATGTAAACTGTATAAGTTACCTTTCCCAGAAACAGTTGCAGTCTCATTATGGGCTGTAACTGTAGGAGCTCCAGCTTATGTCATTAGAATCTACATGATTCAGTTTATTCATGCTTTTAGTGCTCTTTTGACTGAATTTTACCAGGTAAAAATGGACCTTTTCTGCCCCCAATAAAAGAGTTCCTCTGGTAATGACTTTTATTAGCACACAGGCAAACAGGAACTCAGGCAGACACTAAGGAAACACAGGAAATAGTCCGTTCTTCAGGCTCAGGGCCCACACAAAGTCTATGGGTTGCAGGCTCGGGGAGTGGGTCGAGCAGAGATGGAATGCGGAACCAAGGGGGAAGGACGTAAATCCTCGGAACCGTGCAGTTCCGCTGACAGTGGGCAGGAGTGACAGGAAGGGGCTTACAGGAGAGGAGGCTGACGATGTAGCGGAGCAGACTGGGGACGAGCAGCAGCGAAGTCGGGGCCAGGCGGAGAAGTCAAAACCAGGCGAGCAGACAGGAACCAGAACGCTGAGGCAGAAGTCGTAGTCAGGGGCAGAAAGCAGGTAGGTTGTCCAGGGAACAGGCGAGGCAGGCAGAACGAAGACAGGCAGGGTCGGTAACGGGTAATCCAGCAGGGAAATAACGCTGGAAAGTCTCACATCAAGGCAGAAGAACAATCTGGCAAAGAGTGAGAGTGCAGGGGAGGCTGATAGCAGGGCTGATTGGGAATGAGCTGCAGCTGTGCTGCAGGTGAGTGGAGCAGAGGCAGGGGGACAGGAGGGAACTGGGGAAATGGAGCTGTGACAAACGGTGATCTATATGTACCTATATGTAGCTATAGCGTCATTGGCCTCCACTCCAGCCACTCCTGGTAGTTCCTCAAAAACACTGAGTTTTTAGTGGATGCACAATCTGTGGAAGCCAACATAGAAATTTCTGAAGAGCCAAAGTTCCCAATTAGGTTGTTTTGTTATCACACGACCCCGTCCCCATTATCTTAAGAGAATATAAAAGAATGAGTGGAGACGTTTCTGGCACGTGTCGCTCTTGATTTTGTGTTTATTTTTGCAGTAAACTTAAAGGAGGCCTTTTCACTTTATGTTTGATTCCATTTAAGCTGATATTCCATTCTTGACATTCTGATGGGTTTTTGCTGGCTGCAGCTGAAATATTCCAATGCTCCATGTCACAGATACAGTAAATACTAAACCCTAAAGATTCTGAAGGCATGATGTAAAATAGTAACGTATAATACAGACATTTGAAGAGACAATTAAGAGAATGTTTCCATGCTTATAAGAGTGGCCGAGGAGCCATTTAGAACTTTATAAAGATGCATTGTGTGATACCAGGAACTAATTTAACTTCAAGGCGAAGCTGCTTCTGCTTTGTCGACCATCGACTGATCTCCTGAAAGTCCACCAGCGCTTTTTAAAAACTGAATTTTTCATCTATGGAGGGAGTAGACGGCAGATGTTTCCACAGATGCTCTTCACCAGTGGTCAGTGAGTGATGCAGCAGATGAGCGGGAGTTGACTGGCTTCTACCAGCTACTGACTCAATGTCTCCAGCCCATAGTGTGGATTCTCTACGAGATCAGACAGCAGCTTCACTCCTGAATCCTTCAGCTGGTTCCCACTCAGGTACAGTTCTCTGAGATAGGAGGGATTAGACCTCAGCGCCAAAGCCAGAGACTCACAGCTGATCCCTGATAAGCTGCAGTCCCTTAATCTAAATAAAGAAGGGAAACTTTTATAAGGTTATAAGTGAAACCAGTATTAATCTGAAAGGTTAATCAAAGGCATGATCTGTAAATATTTAATTTAGTTACAGGTTAAAAAATGATAGTAATATGTAATTACCACAATTCCAACCTCTCAGGTTTGTACTGTTCCAAAGGAGAATATATATTGTTCTGGCCCTCACTCTTCCCAGGTTCTCCCACCTCTTTCCCTCCCATCTCATCATGGAGATCCATCTCACCTGTGGCTCATCTTTAAAGGCACAACCTGTCTTAGATGACTTCCTGTCCCCCTCACCATCTCCCTCCTCGTTGGCTGGTGTCTACCAGGCACCCTCACCTAGTTTTGTCTAATTTTGGTTACCATCTGTCGGCTTTTTCATTGTCCTTAAATCAATTATCATGAATAAGTGGTCCCCGTGTGGCCCTCCCTCCTGAAGGAACTGGGCACAACACACACACTCAGAAAGTGTGAGGACCCTCGGATGGAATAATGGACATTTTTGAGAATGGTGTTTACCTCAGAGTTTCCAGTCGGCAGTTTGGAAAGTGGAGAAAACCACAGAGCAGCTTCACTCCTGAATCCTGCAGCTGGTTCTTACTCAGGTCCAGTTCTCTGAGATGGGAGGGATTGGACCTCAGCGCCGAGGCCAGAGAGCCACAGCTGATCTCTGATAAGCTGCACTTAAACAATCTGAAAAATGCAGGATGAGGTTATACGGTGCAGGTCTGCATGTTATCTGCGTCAGTACTAAACCTACGTTAGTTCTTAGTTGGGTCAGACCTGAATTCACGATATTACAAGGAATTTTTTTAATGTGGTGCATCACAGCAGTGTTGAGAACAGCCTCACTTCACCATCTTAGCAGCTGGTATATAGGTAGAAAAATGAAGACTGACCTGAGCCTCTCCAGTTTACAGTTTGGACTCTCCAGTCCAGAACAGAGCCGCTTCACTCCTGAATCCTGCAACGTGTTGAAGCTTAGGTACAGAACCCTCAGATGGGAGAGGTTGGACTTCAGAGCTGAGGCCACAGAATCACAGCTGGTCTCGGATAAACTGCAGCCTCTTAGGCTAAAATAACAATTATTTTGAGAGAAGACAAATAAAAATCAACATGTACCAGAGCAAAACACAGCTTACAAGCAACAAACCTCTGGTCCTGCACCGGCTTATCTGCCGTATGTTCCTATTTTGGGTTCTTTCAGGGCGGTTGGACAAGATCTACACCGTATGTAAAGTGTGTGTGGGTCAAAATACCTTCCAGGTTTGTGAGACCACATTTCTCAATAGCACTCAACTCTTGTCAGGAGTTGGGACAAAGCGACCCACTCCTGATAGCTTGTGGGCGATGCTGCAGCGACCCTGCAATCCCTACACTCTCTGGTGAAACCAAATCAAAGGTTTTAGACACTGCTGGATGCTGGAAGGGTGGCTATAGTCTGGACGCAGAGTTCCCCTGACTGCACATTTCTCCAACAATGATTGGCAGCTGGTGTCACTTGTTCTCCAGATGAGAGAAGGAAAGAGAGCCCCCCCACAGTGTGTTTGATTGCCCCACTGCAAGCTCAATGCTGCCAGAAAACATTGCAGGAGCATCAATTCCCCTCAGGGCATCAACAAGGACCTCAGGAAAAGGTGCAGCTGCCACCTACTAGAGACAAGCACACTGAGCTGAGATTCAAAGCCCTCTCCTCCCAAGAGAAGAGCTTGTTTGTTGGAGGCTCTTCTGGGCGATACCTGGTGCCACAGCTCCAGCTCAGCCCGTCTCTGGAGCTGAGGTGGAGCTTAGCAAGTTTCATGGTTCTCCACCACTTCCTCTCGCTGAGGACCTTCTCAGCTGGTGGTTTCTGCTCCACCTTCCAAGTTGAGCAGGTGATACTTCTGCATTCCTGCCACCAGTGTCTCTGCAGAAAGAGTCTTCTCTACTGTTTTATATTATATTATAGAAAATTAGGATTTTTGGTCGATGTCTTAGATGTTGTTGACTAAGAGCAGGTTTTTCTTTAATAACATAGAAAGATTCGATGAGAAGAGCAAATGTATTATTTTATGAGCTACTTCCACTACTATTATATACACATACTTCCATATTGTCTTAGATTGCAAGCTGCATTTATTGCATCGTTCATAGAAAGTCATATTTGTGAGGAGAAAAACTCAAATAAGGTCATTTTCTTTAATGATCATTACAAAAGAAGGAGGTGATGAACAAACACATTTATCTAAATATTTGTTAAAACTTATGGATGGAAACCTTTTTAAAATGGTTGCATTGTGTAGAATCGGTGCAGAATCAACTTGTTGACTTCTGATTTGGACTCCAATGGAAGTGAGGTGCAACAATTGTGGATGCTGAAAGCTTCAGATCTTCATGAAGGTTTCTGTGGTTGGACTGACCTGCTGCCCCTTTAAGTGGGAGGCAGGTTTGGGCTTCTGGCTGGAATGAAGCCACCTCAGATGAGAATGACTGCAGGTTTTCGGTTCACTTCACACTTGGGCTTTGCTATTTTTTGGGATGGCTTTTCTCAGTAGAGAAGGGGCATGGCACACTGCAGCAGCTTTCTTTTTGGGTTTTCTAGTTTTCCTTCTGATCTTTAAAAGACAGGAAGAACCATTTTTGATTGGTCTGAATGTTTGGGCGGTTTTGTGGCCAGCCTAAAATAAAACAAGACAAATCTACAACTGATACTTCCTTTCTAGTCATTGATGACCATCCTCACATGGGACAGATTTCCACAACCAATTTAATACTGCAAATCTGTCCTGTGTGGTCTTTTATCCGAGAACTGTAACACTACGTTTATAACAAAGATCAAACATGGAAACATTTATTGTCTAACTAGTTACACCTGGGAAAGTACTGGATCATCTCTGACTGACCTGAGAGTCTCCAGCTTACAGAGAGGATCCTGGAGAAAACCACAGAGCAGCTTCACTGCTGGATCCTCCAGCTGGTTGTAGCTCAGGTCCAGAACCCTCAGATGGGAGGGATTGGACCTCAGCGCCGAGGCCAGAGAGTCACAGCCAATCTCTGATAACCAGCAGTAACTCAGTCTGGAAAAGGAATAAATGGAGCAAATAAAAACACATTTCGAAATCTGAAAATGAAGAGAAAAGCAGAAAATGTAAAGAAATTTAGAAAAGACCAACAGAGGCCTCCTGACCTGAGCATCTCCAGTCTGCAGTTTGGATGCATCATTGCAGAAGACAGCAACTTTACGTTGGCATTTGTCAGGCTTTGGTTCATGCTTAAGCTCAGCTCCCGTAGATGAGAAGGGTTTGACGTCATTGCTGAGGCCACAACTTCACAATGACTCGTTGAAAGAAAACGACCAGACAGTCTGTTGTGTATGAAACAAAAATAGTGAGTCAAACTTTGGGATTTCTAATCAACTTATCTGAGAATCTACCTCAACACAAATGTAGCTCATTTCCTGGAAAAGCTAAATTCAACACCGTAGAGCAGGGGTGGGGAACCCTTTTCATATCGAGGGCCATTTCAATTTTTATAAAGTCCTCCGAGGGCCATACTATTATGAACACATAACTAGGGATGCAAAAAAAAAGACAAAAAAAGAGTCTATAACCGCTGTGTTACTAAGTCTCATGATTGCTGCATTTGAGTTTGAATTATTTATTTAGCACACATGCATATAAAATCACCAAAAAAATAGAATAAAATGACAAGTAAAATATGTTTTCATGATCATACAAAACAATAAAAAGAGGTGCAGAGTTGAGGCAAGAAACCCGTAAGGGCCTGCTCGAGGCCTCTACTCACAAAAACTGCAATACAACAAGATAATCAAGAAAATAAATGAAAAAGAAAGAAAGATAAAGACAATAATAACAAAAACTAGAAAGCACTCGGAGAGCGCAGACCTCCGCCAAGCGCAACAATTCCTGGCATATTGTGATTTCCACCATAAATATTAGTCCCACATATACTTTGACTACATATTTAGATTCCTTGACCATAAAAACATACCGTTAGCCACTGGAATCATAACAATATATGTCTTAGTTCAATAGTTATTCACGAAAAAAAATTCACGCTTTGAAACAATTTTACTTTGTACGGCGCGAGCGCCTCAGTGGCGGCTACGAGGCGCGTTCACGAACTCTCCTTCGGCGTGAGGTTTCAGCTTCGTGGCTATTAATTCACTCACCACAAAACTTGCACGCGTAATATTCTCTCTGTCGGTACACGGTCGTGTGAAAGCTGCTTGTTGAGCCTCCAAACTCCGGCGAAGAGCGTTACTTTTATCCAAACTCATCTGTCCTTTCAACTCGTCGAGTTTAGCGTGTTTCGCTAAGCATTTTTCGTCCGTGTCAATCAGTCCAACCCACTACGTACATCACATGCTGTGTTCACTGACCCTGACCTTGACTCGGACATAACATAACCGTCTGTTTTATCTCAGAAAACGGGAAAATATTTCCTCGTTACGAAAGAAATTTCAGGATACGAAAGGCAAAAATACGCTACCGCTGCTACTCGCAGCTCGCGGAGTTTAGCGAACGGTCCCACTGTATAAGTGCACATATAAAATATAAAAATCTTATTGCGTTGCGGGCCGGTAGAAATGGTCTCGTAGGCCGTATACGGCCCGGAGGCCGGAGGTTCCCCACCCCTGCCGTAGAGCAACAGTTTGAACGACCATCAGATCTGAAATGCAACTGAATTATTCTCAACATTTGTCTTATTTTAGAACAGCTCATAATTACTCAATATTTAAAATGATTATAGCAAATGGTTTAAAGAAACGTGCATCTTTTTATCTGTCTATCGGCTCTTTGGATATTTTGCATTTCATCCAATTTGTACGATGGTGCGTCAAGTCTTAATTCAGCGATCCGATCGATGACATCAGAGTCTCTGGTTGCATCGATTGCCCTCAGCTTCTGTTATATCTGCCTGTTTCCCTTCAAATCATTTTCACTGCACCTTTTGTTGCTAGTGATGAAGTTGCCACCTAACGGGTGTGGAAAGGGTCAAACAACTTTGTGGGTCACATAAAGGCTCCAAACGGAACCGCCACAAAGACCTAAAACACCCATTTAAACCAACGAGGCCGCTGTTTTTACGTTGAACAAATGAAGCAAAATAGTCACGTGTCATTAGTTAAAATGTGTTTTTCTGTCGTTTGAATACGGTGTACACAAACAAACAAAACTTATTTAATGACATGACAGTAATTTCATGATAGTCAGTTCACTTGTGGCTCCTATTATTCCTGCCTTATGTTGGTTTGTCTGGATTGACCTTTGAACTTATATCCAGCCAGTGGCGAACATTTCTGGATGAATTGTTGTTTGTTTTAATTTATGGACGCTGCAATGGAGATAAAGAATTGAAGGAATGACCACTGGAGGGGGTATTGCTACCTGACATGATCCACTCGCTTGATTTAAACGCCGATGTCCGGCCCCAAAAATCTTTACTTACTGGAACTTCCTGCAGTTCCTCACAGCTGGAATCAGGCGACGTCGTCCCTCATCTGAGGTGTTGTACTGCTGCAGGTCCAGCTCATCCAGAACCTCCTCTGACATCTGCAGCAGGTAGGCCAGAGCTGAACAGTGGATCACTGACAGTCTCCTCTCTGATTTCTTCCCTGACTTCAGGAACTCTTGGATCTCCTGATGGACTGACTGATCCTTCATCTCCATCAGACAGTGGAAGATGTTGATGCTTCTGTCTGGGGAGATTTTATCACTGTTCTCCTCCTTCAGGTTGTTGAGGACCTTCTGGATGGTTTCTGGGTGGCTCTCCGTCTGATCCACCAGTCCACCCAAGATCCTCTGATTGGACTCCAGAGAGAGACCATGAAGGAAGCGAACAAACAAGTCCAGGTGGCCATTTTTACTTTCAAGAGATTTCCTTAGTGCTCTCCTGAGGAAGTCATCAAGAGATTTGACTGGATCGTTATTTAACAACCCAGCAAACCAGGAAAAGGGGTTTGGTTCAGAATATTTTAGGAACTGATTTATAACCGCTGTGTCTTTCCTGGTGTAACGGTAGAACATGTAGACGGCAGTCAGAAACTCCTGAATGCTCAGATGAACAAAGCAGTAGACTGATTTCTGGAAGATCACACTCTCTCTCTTGAAGATCTCTGTACAAACTCCTGAGTACACCGACACCTCGGAGACGTCCAGTCCACATTGCTCCAGGTCTTCTGAGTAGAACATGATGTTTCCTTTCTCCAGATGTTCAAACGCCAGCCGACCCAACTTCAGAAGGAGTTCTTTATCAGCCTCAGTCAGTTCCTCTGGTCTCTGCTTTCCTCCATACTTCTGCTTCTTCCTCTTTATCTGAACCCTCAGGAAGTGTGAGTAGAGGTCAGTCAGGGTTTTGGGCAGCTCTCCTCTCTGGTCTCTGGTCATTATGTCCTCCAGAACTATAGCAGTGATCCAGCAGAAAACTGGGATCAGACACATGATGTGGAGGCTCCTGGAGGCCTTGATGTGTGAGATGATTCTCTTGGACAGATCTTCATCACTGAACCTCCTCCTGAAGTACTCCTCCTTCTGGGAGTCAGTGAAGCCTCGTACTTCTGTGATCCTGTCAACACACGAGGGAGGAATCTGATAGGCTGCTGCAGGTCTGGAGGTGATCCAGATGAGAGCTGAGGGAAGCAGGTTCCCCTGGATGAGGTTCACCAGGAGCACGTCAACGGGCGATACTTGTGTGACATCAGAGATGACCTGATGCTTGTTGAAACCCAGTGAAAATCTGCTTTCATCCAGGCCATCAAAGATGAACAGAAGTTTCCAGACAGACAGATCTTCTGCTCTGATCTTCTGTAATGTTGGATGGAAAACATGAAGCAGTGAGAGAAGACTGTGCTGCTCATCTCTGATCAAGTTCAGCTCCCTCCATGAGAGCGGAAGCACCAGACTGATGTCTTGGTTCTCCAAACCTTCTGCCCAGTCCAGACTGAACTTCTGCACTGAGAAGGTTTTTCCAACGCCGGCGACACCGTTGGTCAGAACCACTCTGATGTGTCTCTGTTGCTCAGATAAGACTTTGAAGAGGTCCTGGCACTTGATTGGAGTGTCCTGGATGTTCTTCTTGGAGGTTCTCTCAAGCTGTCTCACCTCATGTTGTGTGTCCACCTCCTCACTTTGTCCCTCAGTGATGTAGAGCTCAGTGTAGATCTTGTTCAGCAGGGTTCCACTTCCTGCTTCATGAGTTCCTTCAGTCACATGTTCACATCTTCTCTTCAGACTCATTATGACCTTCTATCACCTCCTGCAGATCACTTCCTGAACATAAGTAAACAATGATTTCCATCTATAATAAATCATCAACACAACTACAAATTCATGACGTCACAATTAATTTTTGTTGAACAATTTTACTTTGTTTGGGCTTCATTTCAGCATCTCCAGATCTGCTTCCAGATTGTGAACAAGAGGACTCTCCTGGTGGAGCTGCCGGTCCCAGTTTGATAGGATGTGCTCCCCCCTCTCACTATGAAACACATCTCTATTAGTCCTTTGATTTATATGATGAAAGAACCTGATCAAGACTCAATATTGTTCCAGCATTTATGTCTGAATTCATCTTTCAGTTTAAACATGATTCTTGTTTCTAATCAACAATATTCACATTAAGTCTGTAACTATATGACTGTCTGAGGTTTAAGTGTTAAACATCTCCAATAATAAACTCACAACCTGCTGCTGTTAATGTGACTAACAGCTGCCACACAAACACATCATCACGCTTTAGTTTTCTTACATTTTGTCTGAACTTCTGAAGTCTATTCCTCTATTTTGGACCGGTCACTCTTCAGGGACACCCAGCTGGGCACTGTGGACTCTGCTCTGTCCTCGTCCATCCTGAGGAAACATCAGAAATAGTGATGAGACTGTGATGAAGGTAAATAAATATGTAGAGGTTGTAGTTAAATAACCCAATTCACTGCATTTTTATCAAACAGGAACATTTCTAATCCATTCTGGATAACAACTGAATCAATAAATCAATGATGTATCTGTATAATTTTCATGTTTTCAGAGTTTAAGCTGCTTTTTTTAACTGTTCCCTGCAGTGAGAAAAGAACTGGCACCTTTTCCAGCCCCTCATCCTGCAGCACTGAATGTGCTCTAAAGTTCTTTCCAGAGCAAACGTCTCTGCACTTGCAGCAACATGTTGTAGTCATGGATCCGTGAGGAGAACCGGATACAGGAAACGCCCCCACTTTGATCCCAAAACCCAACTGGTGGCCAACGGTGGTCCGGCAACGACGGGGACGCTGGTCCATCGGGCCCCACAACACTGGTTTTCCACAGGCCAACATGGTGGAAAGGACTGTGCACCGTTTCATTTTAAAGAGCTGATGAATTTCATTTTTCACAATAGTAGAGGCTAATACCTACAAAATGATGTTTTGTATGGTTGTGAAATGTTCTAAGGCAGAGTTGTGGTTCAGAAAACCTTACTTTGGTGAGCCTTGAGGTCCAATACCGAAGTTTTCAGGGAGGTCTTTGGACATGTCGCTCTTCATGGACACACAGCTGGACACTACGGACTCTGCTCTCTCTTCCTCTTCCCTTACACATTCGCTCATTTTTAAATGTGAGTCTAAACGGTTAAGCAGGAACAGTCTGCTGACACAGAAAAGAAGATTAAAGAACATGATTCTCAGCATGAAGACAAGCAGAGGTCTGTCCAATGACGTATTGTCGGCTCATTCACATCAAAATCTATGATATGATGTCACCCTGTACATCATACAGGCCACACATATATTGGAAAAAAGTTTTGGGACATCTTAAAAGTTTACACCATGTTAAATATAAAATAGTTGTGGAAAAAATGTTTCTCCTGGGTGTTTCAAAAGGTGCGGTGGCATTAGACGGACGCACACAAATACAAATTAAATCATTTTTTATCTGGTTATGGTTTACGAGAAAACCTAAATTCTTTCAAGATGTCAGTTCTCAACATTAAATTCAACAAATAAGATGAGAATGCATTCAAAACTAAACAGAAATAAGTGATCACATCATCAAAGTGGGTCAAATGCAGCATCATCTTCTGTCATCTCAGACAGGATCCCAAGAAGAGGATCTTCATTTTCAACAACGCACCTTGACATCTCATCATGGCTCGTCTGTCAGATTACAAGCAGCTTTTTTTGATCAGGTGCATCATGTTTCTCATGAACACATGATGGTGCTGGAAAAAACATTTGTAGCCTGACCTAGAGGTCAAAACTCTGCATGGCGTGCACAGCTACTAGTTGCAGCTGCTGGTTGTGGCGGAGGAGATCCCAAACATATCTAGCAAGCTTGTTTTGGAGCAGAGCTTGTCCACCACCTCTGACCCCACTCATCACAGAAGTCCCACCATATCCATGGCCAGGTGTGTTGGCAGCATTGGAGCCAGCCTCAGGAAAAAGGTGTGTCAATATCTCAGAAGTGATGATCAAGTTGACACAACCCAACAGAAGTCAAGCAACCCAACATGCTGAATAGAATAGATGACACACAGCAAAGGGCAAAAGCCACCCAATTCTGCTCAGACTAATCTTATCTGACCACATGTACAGGACCAAAAATATCAAAACACCATGGGTTTAGGTTTCTGGACTGCTTCATTCAAAATAGAACACATTTCATAAATCCATAATAACAAATTCATATTCCACAAAGAACCAGTTGTTAAAACAATAAAATGGAATGCCTTGATCTCTCCCTCTTTACATACTCTCCTTTTTTAAATAAAGGATTGATTGTCCCCCTGGTGGAGGGACAAAGAGAGGAGGCTAAAACTGTCGCGTTTGTGTCTCTCTTTCCGTGGATTTTTCCACTAACTGCAAATAATATTGTCGACTTATTGTGAGTATTAAAATGTGCTTCCTCAACCTCTAAAATGTTGGCTCAGGAAAACGCAGTTAGAGGAAACACGCTACAAAGTTTGATCATCCATCACAACATTCCCGTCGACCAGCCGCAATGTGCGTCCGAAACACGCGCACGCTCATTGCGCACACGCAGGTTATTAAGCCGCATCTCGCAGCGGAACATTGATTCGAGACGACAGCAGTGAAAGAACCAAATGCTACCTGAATATTAGAGGTTTTCCATCAGGGCTCGGTCAGTCCAGATGGAGCCCGAAGTTGAGAACTTTCACTTTCGCTTCTTCTTCCTCGACACGTCACGTGTTCGTGGTTGGATCGCGTCATATCCAGCACAGGCGCCTCTCTTCAGAACAATTTGGTCCACGTTTTAACTGAAATACTGGGAAACAACTGGAGTTCGTCTGACAGATGTTCGTTTTTGGGTGCGGAATCAAACTGGGTCAACTTTTTGATCTATAGGATCCCCTCTGGTTCAAAGTGTCCCTATAGGATATTGACAGTACTGACCTTTTGGGGGCTGCACACACCTCTTAATGGTGACGGCACCAACGGAGCTGATCCAGTTGTCATCAGCTGGCCAGTCTGACTCCAGCTCATTAGGGGAAATTTGCTGATCTGGAGGAGAAGCTTTCAAAACTGGGGGGAAAATGACTGTAATTTTGGAATCAGCGTGCCAATTTTATTTTTAATCAGAAGAATTAAATAAAAAAACCTCAACAGGATATTTTCAAATTGTTCCCCAGTGTAACTTCACCTGAAATTGTGGACTCCAGAATATCACCATTAAATCCATTTAATCACTTAATAGCTGTGGAATTTGAGCCGTGAGAAAAATATCTCTCCATCATGATTTCCAGAATGTTTCATCAATATCTGAGATTCTTCGAAAGCTTCGCTGGTGTTGGGTTTTTATTGCTTCTGCTTCATTTTCAGGCGCAGTTCTTTTATTTTTAAATCAAATCAAATCATCTTTATTTGTAATGTCTGTTGTAGTCAAACTTGGTGCTATGCAGAATCCCAGGGCCTGATCCCTAACAATCAACAGGAAAATCTCCCCAGGAAGAACAGGAAGAAACCTTGAGCAGGACCAGGCTCATATGGGGGGGGGGGACTCCTGCTGATGGGGGGGTGGGTAGGGAGAGAGGAGGAGAAGGGGGAGGACAGGTAGAGGAGAGACAAGGCAGACATCATTCAGTTCATTTTAAAACGCGCTACATTATATATTTTGAATAGCTGGTGCTGGTAATCGGAAGGATAAAACTATTCTGTAAAAATTTATGTTTAGCTTTGTGAAATTGTGTCGTATAGGTCAAATAAGAAAACAAGATCAACTGCTGAACCAGAGCAATTTATTTTTAACGTGTTAATCTCCACAAAGAAAGAAAAACAACAAACAACAAGTTTATAGTGGTCCAATAATACGCTATAGTCATACACCAGTACATTTAACAATAACTCATGTTTTCCACCTGCTTTTCCATCTTCAGTGGGAATAATCCAGGGCGTTCTGGGCTTGAACAAAGGTATTAAAAGCTGGCTGAATGTCTGAGGTGACTGAAGGACACACTTGGGCTTTTCTCAATAGAGAAGGGGCACGGCACAGTGCAGCAGGTTCTCATCTTTAAATTTACTGTATTCATGGGAGATTTATTTGGTCATTTTGCTTCTTTTTATTTCCTATTTCCCACATTTATTCATAGTTTTTATTAGATTGCAATAAATCCTATAACATTGAACAGACTGACTAAAGTCAAATGACCTGCGGTTCCCACCGATAGCCGTCATTCTGATGGGTTTTTGCTGGCTGCAGCTGAAATATTCCAATGCTCCATGTCACAGAGACAGTAAATACTAAACCCTAAAGATTCTGAAGGCATTCTGTAAAATAGTAACGTATAATACAGACATTTGAAGAGACAATTAAGAGAATGTTTTCATGCTTATAAGAGTGGCCGAGGAGCCATTTAGAACTTTATAAAGATGCATTGTGTGATACCAGGAACTAATTTAACTTCAAGGTGAAGCTGCTTCTGCTTTGTTTGTTTAATTTGTGGACGCTGCAATGGAGATAAAGAATTGAAAGAATGACCACTGGAGGGGGTATTGCTACCTGACATGATCCACTCGCTTGATTTAAACGCCGATGTCCGGCCCCAAAAATCTTTACTTACTGGAACTTCCTGCAGTTCCTCACAGCTGGAATCAGGCGACGTCGCCCCTCATCTGAGGTGTTGTACTGCTGCAGGTCCAGCTCATCCAGAACCTCCTCTGACATCTGCAGCAGGTAGGCCAGAGCTGAACAGTGGATCTCTGACAGTTCCCTCTTTGATATCTCCCCTGACTTCAGGAACTCTTGGATCTCCTGATGGACTGACTGATCCTTAATCTCCATCAGACAGTGGAAGATGTTGATGCTTCTGTCTGGGGAGATTTCATCACTGTTCACCTCCTTCAGGTTGTTGAGGACCTTCTGGATGGTTTTTGGGTGGCTGTTCCTCTGATCCAACAGTCCTCCCAAGATCCTCTGATTGGACTCCAGAGAGAGACCATGAAGGCAGCGAACAAACAAGTCCAGGTGGCCATTTTTACTTTCAAGAGATTTCATTAGTTCTCTCCTGAGGAAGTCATCAAGAGATGTGGCTGGATCATTATTTGTAAACAACTCAGCAAACCGGAAAAAGTCGTTTGGTTTCGAACATTTTAGGAACTGATTTATACCGCTGTGTCTTTCCTGGTGTAACGGTGGAACATGTAGACGGCAGCCAGAAACTCCTGAACGCTCAGATGAACAAAGCAGTAGACTGATTTCTGGAAGAGCGCCGAGGCCAGAGAGCCACAGCTGATCTCTGATAAATTGCAGTCCCACAGCCTGGAAAAGGAATAAATGGGGCAAATAAAAACACATTTCTAAATATGAAAATGAAGAGAAAAGCAGAAAATGTAAAGAAATTTAGAAAAGACCAACAGAGGCCTCCTGACCTGAGCGTCTCCAGTCTGCAGTTTGGATGCATCATTGCAGAAGACAGTAACTTTGCTCCGGCATCTGTCAGGCTTTGGTTCTCGCTTAAGCTCAGCTCCCGTAGATGAGAAGGGTTTGACGTCATTGCTGAGGCCACAACTTCCCAATGACTCTTTGAAAGAAAACTATCAGACAGTCTGTTGTGTATGAAACAAAAATAGTGAGTCAAACTTTGGGATTTCTCATCAACTTATCTGAGAATCTACCTCAACACAAATGTAGCTCATTTCCTGGAAAAGCTAAATTCAACACCGTAGAGCAACAGTTTGAACGACCATCAGATCTGAAATGCAACTGAATTATTCTCAACATCTGTCTTATTTTAGAACAGCTCATAATTACTCAATATTTAAAATGATTGTAGCAAATGGTTTAAAGAAACGTGCATCTTTTTATCTGTCTATTGGCTCTTTGGATATTTTGCATTTCATCCAATTTGTACGATTGTGCGTCAAGTCTTAATTCAGCGATCCGATCGATGACATCAGAGTCTCTGGTTGCATCGATTGCCCTCAGCTTCTGTTATATCTGCCTGTTTCCCTTCAAATCATTTTCACTGCACCTTTTGTTGCTAGTGATGAAGTTGCCACCTAACGGGTGTGGAAAGGGTCAAACAACTTTGTGGGTCACATAAAGGCTCCAAACGGAACCGCCACAAAGACCTAAAACACCCATTTAAACCAACGAGGCCGGCTGGTTTTACATTGAACAAATGAAGCAAAATAGTCACGTGTCATTAGTTAAAATGTGTTTTTCTGTTGTTTTAAATACGATGTATACAAACAAACAAAAGTTATTTAATGACATGACAGTAATTTCATGATAGTCAGTTCACTTGTGGCTCCTATTATTCCTGCCTTATGTTGGTTTGTCTGGATTGACCTTTGAACTTATATCCAGCCAGTGTTGAACATTTCTGGATGAATTGTTGTTTTTTTAATTTATGGACGCTGCAATGGAGATAAAGAATTGAAGGAATGACCACTGGAGGGGGTATTGCTACCTGACATGATCCACTTGCTTGATTTAAACGCCGATGTCCGGCCCCAAAAATCTTTACTTACTCGGCCTTCCTGCAGTTCCTCACAGCTGAGGAAGCGCACAAACAAGTCCAGGTGGCCATTTTCACTTTTGAGAGACTTCATTAGTGCTCTCCCGAGGAAGTCATCAAGAAATGTGACTGGATCGTAATTTGTAAACAACCATGAAAACCTGGTGAAGAAGAGGGCCCATCGTGCCTGTCGGGAGTTGAGTCTCTTAGCAGTTCGGATGTACTCCAGGTTCTTGTGATCTGTCCAAACTAAGAAGGGCTGCTTAGTCCCTTCAAGCCAGTGTTGCCACTCCTCTAGGGCCAGCTTGACAGCCAGAAGCTCCCGATTGCCAATGTCATAATTTCTCTCGGCCGGTGAAAGACGCCGAGAGAAGAAAGCACATGGATGGAGTTTCTGGTCACCTGCTGCTCGCTGAGACAGGACTGCACCCACTCCAACATCGGAAGCACCCACCTCCACAACGAACTTGTTCAATCTCCGGGACCTGGAGCATGGGTGCTGAGCTGAACCGGTTCTTCAGGGTCTGGAAAGCAGAGTCTGCAGCGTGGGACCAGCGGAAGGGACTCTTGGGGGAGGTCAACATGGTGAGGGGAGCAGCAATGGAGCTGTAGTTCCGGATGAAGCGTCGATAAAAGTTTGCAAAACCCGGGAAACGCTGCAGTTGCTTACGGGTCTCCGGAACTGGCCAGGACTTTACTGCCTCCACCTTAGCAGGATCCTTCTCCAAGCGTCCCTCGGCCACAATGTAGCCAAGAAAGGCCACCGACTGGGTGTGGAACTCACATTTCTCAACCTTGACGAACAGCGAATTCTCCAGGAGACGCTGCAACACCGTCCTGACATGGTGAATGTGATCCTCAAGGCAGGTGGAGAAGATAAGAATGTCGTCCAAGTAGACAAACACATATTTGTTGATCATGTCCCGGAGGACATCATTCACCAAGGCTTGGAAGACAGTGGGGGCATTGGTGAGACCGAATGGCATCACCAAATATTCATAATGTCCAGTGGGGGTGTTGAAGGCCGTCTTCCACTCGTCCCTCTCACTGATGCGTATGAGGTGGTAGGCATTACGAAGGTCAAGCTTGGTGAAGATCTTGGCCCCTTGAAGTAGCTCATAGGCAGAGTAAATGAGTCGTAGGGGGTACCGGTTCTTGATAGTGATGTCGTTGAGACCCCGGTAATCGATGCAAGGGCGCAGGGTAGCAGCAGCAGCAACAGTAGCAGCAACAGTAGCAGCAGAGCAGCAGCAGCAGCAGTAGTAGCAGCAGTAGTAGTAGCAGCAGCAGCAGTAGTAGCAGCAGTAGCAGCAGAGCAGCAGCAGCAGCAGTAGTAGCAACGCAGCAGTAGCAGCAGCAGTAGTAGCAGCAGTAGTAGCAGCAGTAGTAGCAGCAGCAGCAGTAGTAGCAGCAGTAGCAGCAGCAGCAGTAGTAGTAGCAACGCAGCAGTAGTAGCAGCAGCAGCAGCAGCAGTAGCAGCAGCAGCAGTAGTAGTAGCAACGCAGCAGTAGCAGCAGCAGTAGTAGCAGCAGCAGCAGTAGTAGCAGCAGTAGCAGTAGCAGTAGTAGCAGCAGCAGCAGTAGTAGCAGCAGCAGCAGTAGTAGCAGCAGTAGCAACGCAGCAGTAGCAGCAGCAGTAGTAGCAGCAGTAGCAGCAGCAGCAGCAGTAGCAGCAGCAGCAGTAGTAGCAGTAGTAGCAGCAGAGCAGCAGCAGTAGTAGCAGCAGCAGTAGCAGCAGCATCTCCATGAAAAAGATGCAAATGGAAACATTTGACGCCGTTACCATGACAGATGGCCCGCTAAGGGGAAAGCGAGCGGTGGGGGTGCACGTGAGGCGGGGGGGCTGCTTCTATGTGCGCTGCATTAGCCCACGTCAACACACTCCAGGCTAAAACAAACAGGAAGTGCATGCAAATGAAGCTCGTGAGGAGCTGCCAGGAGGCAGCAAAGAAGAAATAAACAAATCTGTGAGGAATAAAAAGGTGATTTGAGTGAAGCTTCCTGCCAGCAGGTTGTGGGTTCGCTTCCTGGTCTGTGACGTGTGCCGTCCTAACGTCCTTCATTGCTCCAGAAGGACTTCATGTGCGTGGACGCGAGGGAAGGGCAAGCAGGGACGAGACGGCGTCCAAGATAAAAGACTTCAAAGGTAACGGAAGCACCGAGTCTTCAGAGGACACTCATTTGTCCAGGGTGGGAGGAGCCAAGTGTGGACACGTGGACATCTGCTCGGTTAAAAGCCAGAACCTTTCAACCTCCTCAGGGTTATTATGAGGGAGGACGGAGCGGACAGGCCGGTGTCCCACTCCTCCAGCGTCCCACCTTCCTTTGAACTAACGTGCGCTAACTAGCAACTAGCAACCCTCCGCTGTGAGGAACTTCATTGGGACTGGAAACAATCAGCGGGAGTGTCGTACGTAATGGGCTCCAGCTCCGCGCTAATCGCTAATGAGAAAACTGCTGAGGAGCCAAAGGGGGGAGGAGGCGGCTGGGGGGGAAGGATACGAGGAAGGATACGAGGAAGGATACGAGGAAGAGGAGCTCGGAGAGGTGACGCCTAAGCTCTCGTTCATCATCACAACATGCATCAACCGGGTAATGGCCGGGCTCCATCCTCCACATCCCATAATAACTGACCCCTGTGACGGGGGTGGCCCACAGCAGCTCAGGGGTGGGGCGGAGCCTAAAGTAGCTCTGCTCAGCACAAATCCATGCTGGGGAAGGAGGGCAGCAGCTGCCCAGACGGCTCCATGGCGATGAGGTTTCATGGTCACACTGTGACTATTGGATGTTTAACTGGCAGGAGTGCTTTAAACAGGCTCGTTACTCGGCTCTTTTATGGGCTCCATACGTTTCCATCACCATCGGCGGCGATCGGGTCTGGTTCAGGTGCGCCGTGCAGGTCTCACTATCCTTTACCTTCACTTCCTGTTTCCCTGGCAAAGAGGCCGTGGATTATTGATGCCTCCCAACCCCCCCCCCCCCCCCCAGCCAAAGGAAAGGTCAAAAGATCAAAGGAAAGGTCAAAAGATTAAAGCAGAGGTCACACTATTAAAGGCAGGGTCAAAATATTAAAGCAGATTTAAAAAAAGATCAAAGCAAAGGTCAAAAGATCAACAGAAAGGTCAAAAGATCGACAGAAAGGTCAAAAAATCAAAGAAAAGGTCAAAATGTCAAAGAAAAAGATCAACAGAACAACAGAAAGGTTAAAAGATCAAAGACAAAGTCAAAAGATCAAAGTTAAGGTACGCTTTAAAGGTGTGTAATGACACAGAGAGGCCGAGCGGCACCTGCCATGGTGGCTAACATCCTGTGACAGCAGCCCCCCCCCCTCAACTCAATTGTTCTTTTCTTAAATAAAATATGAATCTGTCCAGAATAATAAAGTTTCAAGTCAGAATGTTTCATATCAGAGACCAAAATCCAACATCTCGTGTCTCTAAACGCTTTGCTCAGGATTCAGAGTCCAAAGCATAATTAGCAAGGCAGCATTAATATTTCAGAGCTTTTTAGATTAGATGATTAATTTTATTCAAAAGTATAATGAAGAAGAAGACGGTGAAGTTTAGGAAGACTTTAATGAGACTAAGTGCCTTCAGCTGAATCATGTTTGCAGCTAAATGCTAATGCTAGCCTGCTAACGTGATCCTCCTGCTTCGTGTAGCAAATACACCAATCTTCACGCCTCCCTGCCAGCCTGGGCAGGAGCTGAGCTGGTTAGCTGGTTTCAGCTAAACCCCACCGTGGTTGTCACCTGACAGGTGGAGGTGGGGCCCCATGAACTGGCCCCACACCTCTTTCTGGATAGGTCCCCGCTGGTCCCCCGCTGGTCCCCCCACTAGTCCCCCATTGGTCCCCCGTTGGTCCCCCGCTGGTCCCAGACTGGTCCCCCGTTGGTCCCCCACTGGTCCCCCGTTGGTCCCCCACTGGTCCCCCATTGGTCCCCCGTTGGTCCTCCGTTGGTCCCCCATTGGTCCCCCACTGGTCCTTCGCTGGTTCCCAGTTGGTCCCCCATTGGTCCCCCACTGGTCCTTCGCTGGTTCCCCGTTAATCCTGCGTTGGTCCCCCATTGGCCCCCCATTGGTCCCCCACTGGTCCGCCGTTGCTCCCCCGTTAATTAGATTAGATTAGATTAGATTAGATTCAACTTTATTGTTATTGCACATGTACAGGTACAGAGCAACAAAATGCAGTTTAGCATCTAACCAGAAGTGCAAAAGAAGCAGCAAGTGAGGATAATAACTAATAAATACAGTATGGCGGTTATTTTACAATCGTTTACCGGGTTGTGCTATAAACATATTTTACAGATGGTGTTTACATTAAATGCCTTGGACTATAAGTGCAGGAGCTATTTAGCTATTTACATAAGATAGAGGAGATGTGCAAATTATAAATTACGTGTATACAGATACAGATGATAAAGTGCATGAGTGCGCAGGACAGGTTTAAACAGTAGCTACATTGGTTACTAAGCTAGTGAGTTGTTGTGTAAACTGCTGTAGTGTAGTGAGGTGTGGAGTGTGTAAGGGTCAGCAGGAGTTCAACAGGGACACCGCTCTGGGGAAGAAGCTGTTCCTCAGTCTACTGGTCCGAGTCCTGAGGGTTCTGTAGCGCCTCCCAGAGGGCAGGAGGGAAAATAGTCTGTGGTGGGTGGGGGTGGGAGGAGTCCTTGAGTATGCTGCGTGCTCGATGCAGGCAGCGCTTCCTCTGGACATCTCCGATGGCAGGGAGTGTAGTCCTTGTGATGCGTTGGGCAGTTTTCACCACCCTCTGCAAGGCCTTGTGCTCAGCGATAGTGCAGCTTCCATACCAGACTGACACGCAGTTGGTCAGGATGCTTTCTATCGCACAGCGATAGAAGTTCACCAGGACAGCCGAGGATAGCTGGTTCTTCCTCAGTGTCCTCAGGAAGAAGAGGCGCTGGTGAGCCTTCTTGATGATGCTGGAGGTGTTTGTGGTCCAGGACAGGTTCTCTGAGATGTGGGTCCCCAGGAACTTGAAGCTGGAGACACGCTCGACAGCCATCCCGTTGATGTGGCTGGGGTCCTGTGTGCCTCCTCTTGCCTTCCTGAAGTCCACGATGAGCTCCTTGGTCTTGCTGGTGTTGAGGACCAAGTTGTTGTTAGCGCACCATGTGGTCAGGCGCTCTACCTCCTCTCTGTAGGCTGTCTCGTCGTTGTTGCTGATGAGACCGATCACCGTTGTGTCGTCTGCAAACTTGATGATGGAGTTGGATCCATGTACAGGTCTGCAGTCGTGGGTGATAGAGAGTAGAGGAACGGGCTCAGCACACAGCCTTGTGGCACACCGTGCTGAGTGTGATGGTGGTGGAGCGGCTGTGACCTGACCTAACATGCTGTGGTCTGTCGGTCAGGAAGTCCAGAGTCCAGTTGCAGAGGGAGGGGTTGATGCCCAGGTCTCCAAGTTTGGTGATCAGCTTGGAGGGGACGACGGTGTTGAAAGCTGAGCTGAAGTCAGCAAACAGCAATCGTGCATAAGTGTTCGTGTTGTCCAGGTGTGTGAGCACAGAGTGCAGTGCTATGGAGACTGCATCATCTATGCTCCTGTTGCTGCGGTAGGCAAACTGGTGTGGATCGAGTGTGGTTGTGAGGCAGTCCTTCAGGTGAGCCAGGACCAGCCACTCGAAGCACTTCATAATGATGGGGGTGAGTGCTACCGGGCGGTAGTCATTGAGGCAGGTTGGTCTGGAATGCTTCGGAACTGGGACGATAGTTGTGGCCTTGAAGCAAGACAGGACCACTGCGTGGGCGAGGGACAGATTGAAGATGTCCGTAAAAATCCCGGCGAGCTGTTCTGCGCATGCCCTGAGCACACGTCCAGGGATGCCATCAGGACCAGCAGCCTTGCGTGGGTTGATCCGGCTGAGGGCTGTGTAGACGGCGGTAGATGATAGTGTGATGGGTTGGTGGTCTGCTGGGAGAGGGGTCCTAGTGGCGGTGTCCTTTTCGAAGCGAGCATAGAAGGTATTAAGCTCGTTCAGGAAGGCGGTGTCCATGACTGTGGGGCTGGAGTTGTTGGGTTTGTAGTCGGTGATGGCCTGGATGCCTTGCCACATACGCCTGGGGTCAGAGCTGGAAAAGTGACCCTCAATCTTGCGTTTGTAGGTGTGCTTGGCCTTTTTGATGCCCCTCCTCAGGTTAGCCCTGGCTGTGCTGTAGGCCTGGGCTTCTCCTGATCTGAAGGCAGTGTTGCGCGCCTTCAGCAGGAGCCGCACCTCCTTGTTCATCCATGGCTTCTGATTGGGGTATGTGGTGATCCGCTTCGTGGTGGTTATGCTGTTGATGGTGGTGGTGATGTGGTCCAGAACAGTGGAGGTGAAATTGTCAATGTCGGTGTGTGTGTGTGAGCCACAGCTGCCCTGGGGCGTAAACATACTCCAGTCCGTGTGTTGAAACCTGTCCTGGAGTACGGAGTCTGCTCCCGCCGGCCACACTTGATGGTCTTCATTGATGGCCTGACGCGGTTGATGAGGGGTGAATACTTGGGGGTGAGGAACAAAGAAAGGTGGTCTGATTGTCCTAGGTGGGGGAGGGGTGTTGCCGTATAGGCACCAGCCATGTTTGTGTAGACATGGTCCAGAGTTTTGTTTCCTCTTGTATTGCAGGAAACATGTTGGTGGAATTTTGGAAGCACAGTTTTTAAGTTTGAATGATTGAAGTCACCCGCAACAACAAATGCAGCCTCCGGGTGGGCGGACTGTTGTTGGCTAATAGCCGCATGAAGTTCATTCATCGCAAGAGTGGCATTAGCATCCGGGGGAATGTAAGCTGCTGTTATGATGACGGATGTGAATTCCCGAGGCAGATAAAACGGTCTACATTTAACCATTAAAAACTCCACATTGGCTGAGCAGTGTCTCTCAGAGTCGCGGAGTCGGTGCACCAGTTAATCCCGCGTTGGTCCCCGTTGGTCCGCCGTAGGTCCCCCGTTGGTCCCCCGTAGGTCCTCCATTGGTCCCCCACTGGTCCGCCGTTGGGTACCCCATTAATCCCGCGTTGGTCCTCCCAATGGTCTCCCGTTGGTCCCCCATTGGTCCCCGTTGGTCCCCCGTTAGTCCCGCGTTGGTCCCCCATTGGCCCCCCATTCGTCCCCACTGGTCCGCTGTTGGTCCCCCATTAATCCCGTGTTGGTCCTCCCAATGGTCTCCCATTGGTCCCCCATTGGTCCCCCATTAGTCCCCCGTTGGTCCCCCATTGGTCTCCTGTTGGTCCCCCGTTGGTCCCCCGTTAATCCCGCGTTGGTCCCCCATTGGCCCCGCGTTGGTCCCCCATTGGCCCCCCATTGGTCCCCCACTGGTCCGCCGTTGGTCCCCCATTAATCCCGCGTTGGTCCTCCCAATGGTCTCCCGTTGGTCCCCCATTGGTCCCCCGTTGGTCCCCCATTGGTCTCCTGTTGGTCCCCCGTTGGTCCCCCGTTAATCCCGCGTTGGTCCCCCATTGGCCCCGCGTTGGTCCCCCATTGCCCCGCGTTGGTCCCCCATTGGCCTCGCATTGGTCCCCCATTGGTCCGCCGTTGGTCCCCCATTAATCCCGCGTTGGTCCCTCTGTTGGGTTGGTCCCCCATTGGTCTCCCGTTGGTCCCCCACTGGTCCCCCGTTGACGATGAGGGGGGAGGACCTTTCTTGGCCTGACAATCCTGCCGCAGCTCTGGCAGTAAAGGATCCGATATCCTCACTAGAGCCCATCAGAACCCATAATCACGAGATTAGGGACACGTCCCCCCCCGGCGCCACCAGCCGTCTTCTGGCTCCCGGAAGGTCTCCTGTCGGCGCTCGCGCAGCATTGGAGCGACAGAAGGGGCTGAGGACGGGACCAGATGGCGGTGGTCCTCCAGGCACAGTGTTGCTACAGGGGGGAAGAGGGGGACACAATACGGGAATAACATCTCGGAATAACATCTCGGAATAACATCCAAGCAGAGTCTTCTCATGGACACTCACTTTCTAGAAGAGAGACAGAAGAAAGAGTGAGGAGGTCAAACCAGGCTGCGGTTCCGTTCGTCACCGCCAGGGGGCAGCAGAGGGCCTAAAGGTGACGTGGATCGCTGCACAGTTGCTCGCGCCTCCATCAAAGGTCCAGCGCAGCAGATGGACCCCCCCCCCCCCCCACACACACACACACACACACACACACACACACAGGCAGCGTGTGTCCCCCCCCCCACAGGCGAATCACCTCTTTGAGGGGGGAACTTTGGTCTTGACTTCAACACTCAGCAGAGCGTCTCCATGGCGACCGCTTCACCACGTGCTTTATTATTTAGGGTTTGATCGGAGTCGCATCCCAACAACGATCCAGATGAAGAGTTCGCGATTGTCCCGCTCACGCGCGGCCCTCAGACGTCCTGCCGCTTGACAAACACTGTCCCCCAGTGGTGAGAGGAGGAACTTCACCCACGTTTCTGCTCTTCCTGTCCTGAGCCTGGTCCTGGTCCTGGTCGTGTTAGCTTCAAACGACCTGAAACACGAGAAACACAAATGAGGCAAAGACAACAGTTTTGAATTTTACTTGCAAGGAGAACGGAGAGATGTGCTCAGTTCCAGATCTCCAACTCGTTCTGACGCACACCTCCCGCCATCCTTCTTTTATTGAGATTAGGAGGTCCCTAGTTACAGAAGTCAAATGTGTCTAAGGGGGGGCACAAGATAGCAGGTCCCAAACAAAGCAAAAGACTGTGAGTCATAATGGTGAGATTATACGTAGGCCTTCACTGATTTGATTAGCTTAGCTCGCACACAGCACATTCTTCCATAGCAGACAGATTAAAAGAACTCCTCCTGGGTCATGCCCTAACCCTAACCCACCTCCTGGGTCAGTGTCAGGCCCTAACTAACCCTAACCCCCTCCTGGGTCAGTGTCAGGCCCTAACCCTAACCCAGCTCCTGGGTCATTGTCAGGACCTAACCCTAACCCACCTCCTGAGTCAGGCCCTAACCCTAACCCAGCTCCTGGGTCAGGCCCTAACCCTAACCCAGCTCCTGGGTCAGGCCCTAACCCTAACCCACCTCCTGGGTCATTGTCAGGCCCTAACCCTAACCCAACCAGCTCCTGGGTCAGGCCCTAACCCTAACCCAGCTCCTGGGTCAGGCTCTAACCCTAACTCACCTCCTGGGTCATTGTCAGGCCCTAACCCTAACCCAGCTCCTGGGTCGGCCCTAACCCTAACCCACCTCCTGGGTCAGGCCCTGACCCTAACTCAGCTCCTGGGTCAGGCCCTAACCCTAACCCAGCTCCTGGGTCATTGTCAGGCCCTAACCCTAACCCAGCTCCTGGGTCAGGCCCTAACCCTAACCCAGCTCCTGGGTCAGGCCCTAACCCTAACCCAGCTCCTGGGTCATTGTCAGGCCCTAACCCTAACCCAGCTCCTGGGTCAGGCCCTAACCCTAACCCAGCTCCTGGGTCAGGCCCTGACCCTAACCCAGCTCCTGGGTCAGGCCCTAACCCTAACCCAGCTCCTGGGTCAGGCCCTGACCCTAACTCAGCTCCTGGGTCAGGCCCTAACCCTAACCCAGCTCCTGGGTCAGGCCCTGACCCTAACCCAGCTCCTGGGTCAGGCCCTAACCCTAACCCAGCTCCTGGGTCAGGCCCTGACCCTAACCCAGCTCCTGGGTCAGGCCCTGACCCTAACCCACCTCCTGGGTCATTGTCAGGCCCTAACCCTAACCCAGCTCCTGGGTCATTGTCAGGCCCTAACCCTAACCCACCTCCTGGGTCAGGCCGTAACCCTAACCCACCTCCTGGGTCAGGCCCTAACCCTAACCCAGCTCCTGGGTCAGGCCCTAACCCTAACCCACCTCCTGGGTCAGGCCCTAACCCTAACCCAGCTCCTGGGTCAGGCCCTAACCCTAACCCAGCTCCTGGGTCAGGCCCTAACCCTAACCCACCTCCTGGGTCATGCCCTAACCCTAACCCAGCTCCTGGGTCATTGTCAGGCCCTAACCCTAACCCAGCTCCTGGGTCAGGCCCTGACCCTAACCCACCTCCTGGGTCAGGCCCTAACCCTAACCCAGCTCCTGGGTCAGGCCCTGACCCTAACCCAGCTCCTTGACCAGAGAAGTTCGAGGTGACACATCAAGCATCATGAACATGAAGCATTAGCAAATAATAAGAAACATTAAGTGATGAGGAACAATATAACAGGAATAAAGAATATAACAAGGTGAAAGCAAATAAGAGAGAACTTTAATATAATGGATCTAACATTTCCCTCCTGTTTATCACATATTTGCTTCAAATTCTCAGCCATTTAACAACCTCTTCCAGGAGATTTTCAAAGTCCTGTTTATGAACACAAATACATTTACACTCTGGAAAATTAGCTCAATTCCCTCACAGTCTTCAGAGTCTGTAGTCAAATCCGGCTCTTGTCTGCTGATTAAGGGATACAACTCGTCCATTCGGTTTTCCATGGGAGCGACAGCTGTGGTGATAAGGCGGTTAATAAGAGAACGCAGGCAGGGAACACAACCATCCACACAAGGTCAGGATTGCAGCAAAAACAGCTCCAGAAATCAGGATAGATGGAACCAATGTCTTATACTTCCCAAACACATTCATCCATCCGTCCCACATCGCGGTCTTTGCTCCTGAGTGCTCCTTCATCTTGCTGTTCAGGGTGTGAAGGCCTTCTATGGCCAGTGTGAGACTCCCATCCAACGCAGTGTTGTTAGGAATGAAGGTGCAACATTGATCTCTGAACACAGCACACACACACACACACCACCTTTCTCAGCTAACAACATATCCACTGCGATCCTGTTCTGGAATGCCATAAGGGAAGTAGCCGACAGTTGGCTATGAACAGCCTCAAAACCGCTCTGAGTCCAATTTCCTAAACGTTGAACATTGTAATGGATGTAGTTGATCCTGTCTACGTTCTTATTTATTGTACACCACCAACAGATAGAAGATTCAAAGCCAGCAGCTACTTGATCCACTAATTTATGCTCATCTGGAACACCGCGTGGAACACCGATAGCATCAATACATGTAGGAACATTATACGTAGGAACATTTTCAGATTGCCATGCAGATCTTTTATTACGACGCCACTGTTCAGGCATAAATCCATGCCTGTGAGTGACTAATTGATCAGCCGACATAGGGAAAAACAGAAATTAGCATAAGAAGTGTTTTTAAGCACATAGTCCTGTAGCTCTCATAGGCAACGTATCAAACAGTCTCTCATCCCCACACCACCACCAGAAATAAAATAAATAACAGAGACACAACTTCAGAACCTTATAATGCATGCATGAGCAGCAGGGTGCAACAAATGAACAAGCGATTAAAGAGGTGCTAAAGACGTGAAGCTAAAATAACAGAGCTGTTGAGCTTCAGGTGAATGAAAAGCTTCCAGGTCAAATACAGCATAAGAGCTGCCCTGCTGCTAGTTACAGGCCATGGATAATCTTTCCATGCTGCAGCGTTGTTTCTACCCAGGATGCTAGCTCTGCTAAGGCTGGTGAAAGGAACTGTCACGGTTGTGCTCGCATTTGATGGCAGACACACCTGTGGTGCTATGGAAGGAACGCTGCTGCAGTCACATTGGTCCTTTAGGTGGTTATTTACACTTTGCTTGCCATGCCATATTTTGGTAACGTTCAATCTTAGACCTGGGGGTTTCCAGAGGTATAATACAAATAAAAACACGCATATGAAGAAAAAAACACTCCAAAACATTTAATTGCATTCTGTAGCCACTTGGGAGTCATTTGAACTTAACCTTGTATAACTATTATGTTTATCAGGAATACTATG
The DNA here is from genome assembly GCF_003711565.1 of Takifugu flavidus. NCBI lineage: Eukaryota > Metazoa > Chordata > Actinopteri > Tetraodontiformes > Tetraodontidae > Takifugu > Takifugu flavidus. The sequence continues at coordinate 17,181,986 of NC_079524.1, forward strand.
ATTACAGCTAGCACCGAGCCTAGCATACTACAGCATCAGCCAATCCTCTGGATTTCTCTCTCTTTTAAAAAAAATTATCTTTTGTTTATTTTACCCGCTGCTGTCCTTGTGATGTTTATGAAATTGGTACACTATTGGTACACATCTATGGACCATAACCTGTTGAAGTAGCCCCCCTAAGTGAGTCGGCGGCTCTCTGACCTTCACTGACTTTCGGGTCTACCCAGACTCTACTCGTCTAAGTCCACCCTATTATCAGACTTTGCATCACCTTCCCGGTCGGAGTTTCCAACAGAAATGACCTTCTTGCAGTGAGTGAGGTGCACCCAGGTTGATCTTTCAGCTATTTTAGCAGCAGTAGGTGTAGACAAAAGAACTTGGTCAGGTCCTTCCCACTCAGGTGAATACCAGTGTTTCTTTTTACGCTCCTCACTAGGACCCAGTCGCCTGGCTCCACCGTTCTGTTGGGAGACAGAGGGCGTCTCGGTTTCATGACCTTGCTTTTGTTTTTTCTAACATTCTTCTCATGTAATCAGCTAGATTAGACTCATCATTTGTCTCCCAGTAGTTTGTGAACTGAGGAAGCCTGTACGGTCTTCCAAATAAGACCTCATAAGGAGTTAGGCCTGCGGTGCTTGTAATGTTTATATAGAGCTTAGCCAAATCAACACATTGTCCACGGTCTCCCCGTCTCTTCCATGCATCTCTTCAGTCTGTTTTTAATAGTGCCATTAGTTCTTTCAACTAATCCTGCGCTCTGAGGATGATAGGAGCAATGGTGATTTAAATCAATATGAAACATAACACTGATCTTTTTAACAACTTGATTTACAAAATGAGTACCATTATCACAGTAATTTTTTTCGGGATCCCATATCTGGGTATGATATCTTTGCAGAGTGCTTTAGCAACTGTTAGCGCATCTGGGTTTTTTGTTGGAAATAGTTCTATCCATTTTGAAAATGCATCTATTATGACTAGACAGTATTTTTCCCTTCACTTTTATTTAATTCTATGAAGTCCATATGTATAGTTTGGAATGGATATTGGGGAGCAGGAAATTTTCCTCTCCTTGGTCTCAGATTTCCTTGTGAATTGTGTCTCGCACACGTCAGACATGTTCTACAAATTTTTTTTGAATAAGAATTACCGTATTGGCCCGAATATAAGACGATCCCCTCTTTTTCAAGGCTCAAGTTTGAAAAAAGTAAGTAATTTTAAGCAAAGTAATTTTACTGTAAAATAATTACAGTACACCTGAAACAAATGATTATAACAATATATTTGAGAGAAAAAGCATGTTATTTTGCCTCATTCAAATCATGCAAAAACTGTCTATCACATCTTAATATCTGAACATTTAAATATGTAAACTAAAGTGCAATCACATTTGTAAATGAACGGCTTCTGGTTTTTGAAATGTAAATAAACCAATCTACTGTGATAAAACAACAAAATTGCAATAACTGCATTAACCATCAAAGTGAAGTCTAACTGTAGCTGTAGTCTTGAAACAAATCTGAATAAGGAAAAACATTGCGTTAAAATAATGCAAACTGGTTTAAACTTGAGAGTCGCTGAGCTCTGTCATGTCAGAACATACTCTCCCCACAACATCATCTCTGGCTCCTCCCACAGCACGTCATCCTCACTGCCCCAGGGCATTTGATAGCAACATTTCTTAAACCCGTGGATGATGCTCTTTGGGGAAACTGCATCCCACGTGGAGGATCCACTCACAGAGCAAACGTACCGGAGGCTTCTGGATCTCTCCTGTCGGTGTGAGTGCGTGATCACCAGACAGGAGCCACTCTGTGGATTTCTTTGGCAGATTGTCTTTGAATGGTTTGTTGACCACAACATCCAACACCTGCAGCTGACTTGTTATTCCCCCCCGGAATGATCACCAAGTCGCCGTTCATCGCCTTCACTTGTTTTTTGACTGGATCAGACAAGTGTCCACAAAATGCATCCAAAATCCGCATGTTCCTCTTTTTTTCTGAGTCCCCACGTCGTCTGCCCCACACAACCTTGAGCCAGTCCACTACAAGCTCGGTCTCCATCCAGCCCTTTTCCTGGGCACGTACAATAATGCCAGCTGGCATCGCCTCCTTAGGCACTGTCTTACGCTTTAAAACCACATACGGAGGGAGCTTGGTTCCGTCTGCGAGGCAGGCTAACATGACGGTAACGCGGCTCTTCTCATTTCCAGTGGATTTTATAATAACAGATTTCTCACCTTTCTCGTGTACAGTGACAGGTGTTGGCATGTCAAAAACACAGGTGTCTGATCAGCATTGCCAACCTGATCCAGTGGGTGAGAGTGCTTTTCCTTAAGTTGATCACATAGCGCTGAGAGGAGACAACAGCTCTCCAGAGTCAGAGGGCAGGCGCTGGGCTAGACTTGTTCTGCGTCGCAGCGTTAGTCCGTTACGCCGCGTCATTCTTTTCCACCAGCCGAGGCTCGCTCTGAACTCAGCCGTGGGAATGTTTAGCTCTTCGGCTATTTCCACGGCCTTGAGCTGAATGACAGCTCTGCTGATGGGCGTCCCGTCCTTTTTCTTTCTCGTCCACGTACGCGCACACCCTCCCGTCGAGCTCTTGGAAGCGGCCGCTCTGAGGACCACGGAAAGCTTTTCTCTGACTGTGAGCATTTTTTAGGCCATCTTTTTGAGCTCTCCATCTCCGTACATTACACTCCGTGACACCATATTTCACAGCCGCTTTGCAATTGTTTGAAGACTCCGCCTCATTTATCACCATCATCTTGAAGTTTGCATCATAACTTCTCCTCAGCTGCCGGTTAACCTGGCCGATCTTCGACCCACTTCTCCAGATTGTCGCTACGTTTCTATTTTCTGTTAATCTCTTCTCTTATTTTCTTCTCTTTTCTTTCTATTTTTTATTTTTCTTCTTATGCTACCGCTATTTTTATTTTTATTCTTCGTGACAGGGGTTCGCTTTGGCCTGGGGAGTTAAGTTCAGCATTCGCACGTGATGACTCCTGTGGTGAAGATCATAAACAACAGCAAAGATATCTGGCGCCATCTAGCGTTGTGAATGGGTATAATGTCTAGACCCCGAATGTAAGACGACCCCCACTTTTTCAGTCTTATTTCAATGCAAAAATCCATAGGTTGTATAATGCTGCTGTATCTGTCCTACCGTCCCTCCTGTTGAGACATGTGTTACCATGGCTCAATATAGCGGCCCATTTACACAGATTTTTTGGTAGGATAGGTTTTGCTGCTGGTCATACATAGATGTCTTCTTTAAGGTTGCACACAGCCAGGGCTTTTTCCATCCCCATCGTTTCTCTGGGGGAAATGTTGCATTTCTTTATCTTAATAACAGCAAATCTTTAGTTTGTTCTGTAGGAGCTCCATATGTTTAGTGTCAAAGACTTCTTAGATTGTGTTCATTGCTGGCACATAAAGAAAAATGCTTTGATTTTACTAAAGTGACACAAACCCATCTCAACACTGTTTTTTATATCCTCTATATTATTGTGCGTAGTCTGTGTAACTGTTGTGCTTTATTTCTGCTGGCTTCTTTAATGGGATGTAAACCAGCCTGACATAATACCAGTTGAGTACTTTATTTGATGTTGCCAAAGGTTTAAAAACAGCCTGACAGAATAAGAAATTGTGAAAATTTAGAGGATGAATTATACCTGGTGGTATCTGATCTTGAATGGCAAATTTTAGAGTATTTTATAGGGAAGTGAAATAATGTTTGGACCTCTTATCAGGCAAAGAGAAAGTTGTTAAGAACTGCTCTAAAAACACCACCTCAGGGGGACTATATCCAAATCTCTCCGTTTACTGATGGGGCGTTGAAACGTCAATACGCGGATTCATACATTTAGAACTGGACGTTGCACCAGAACTGGAAGCGCGGACCGATACATTTTTAACAGCGGTCCTGCTTCAGTCCTCCGGGGCTTAATAACAAAATACAAAAAATACGAAAATTTTAATTTTGGAAACATTGTTGTCGGTTGTTCAACTTGCCGGCTTTCGCAAAATTGCTAAATACGCGCTAGCATGCATGTTTTAAGCTATCGTAGCGGTATGTTTTACCATGCCCGCGCCCTATAATCCGGAGCGCCTGATGTATGTGTTAAATACAGAAACAGCAGCCGTAACTGAGGCTGCACCTTTTAATACGGTGCGCCCTTTGGTCGCGAACATACGGTATATAGAACATAGGGCACGTTTGTGCGTGATATCACTCCGCGTCTGCGCAACGACCACAACCTCCTATCTTTAGTATTGCTGCGCCAACTGGTGGTCTTTTGGGTTGAGGATAACGGTGATCTATATGTACCTATATGTAGCTATAGCCTCATTGGCCTCCACTCCAGCCACTCCTGGTAGTTCCTCAAAAACACTGAGTTTCTAGTGGATGCACAATCTGTGGAAGCCATAGAAACTTCTGAAGAGCCAAAGTTCCTGCAACAAAAATATAGTCCCCAATTAGGTTGTTTTGTTATCACACGACCCCGTCCCCATTATCTTAAGAGAATATAAAAGAATGAGTGGAGACAGAAGAGAGAATGAGACGTTTTTGGTGCGTGTCGCTCTTGATTTAGTGTTTATTTTTGCAGTAAACTTAAAGGAGGCCTTTTCACTTTATGTTTGATTCCATTTAAGCTGATATTCCATTCTTGACATCTTTAAATTTACAGTATTCATGGGAATTTTATTTGGTCATTTTGCTTCATTTTATTTCCTATTTCCCACATTTATTCATAGTTTTTATTAGATTGTGAAGAGAATTATTATATCTTGTTAGCATCTTTTATCTTGTTAGCATGTGTTATACTATATGTTTTTGTTTTCTGTTACAGTTAGTTTAGAAGTTAGGGATAGTATATAATCTTTAGTAGGAATAAACATAAGCAAGTCAGTTGACCCTTCCTTGACATGAATGTTGTTTGGACGGTTGGGGCCAGGAGGAGACAGTCAGACGGAAAGTGGTAGACCCCCATCGTAAAATATGACAGCATAGTTTACTGGTGTTGATAAGTTCCTTGGCAGGAATATGACCTCGGACCTGGACATCTGGGGAAGATAATGGAGAAGAAGGACCGCACCAACACCAAAGGAGGCTGGAAGAAGAAGGTGGGTCACCCAAGAAGAAGGACTGGATTGGACTGAATTAGCATCAATAATTTACATGTCTTTCTATAAAGGACTGGGTCGGGATAGTTAGGTTGTCAGACATCATGCCCTGACTATTGATTCTGTTGTTGCTAGGGTTATGAACTGGCCCAGAGCTCTGTATATTTGTATCTTGAATTGGTTCTATTTGCTAAATACATTGTGAAATTGGCATTTGTTACTTGAAGTCTTCATTTAAAGAACACGCGGATTAGCAGAGACACATGAGAGTATTGCAATCCAACAAGTGCAATAAATCCTATAACATTGAACAGATTGACTAAAGTCAAATGAGCTGCGGTTCCCACCGATAGCCGTCATTCTGATGGGTTTTTGCTGGCTGCAGCTGAAATATTCCAATGCTCCATGTCAGAGACAGTAAATACTAAACCCTAAAGATTCAGAAGGCATGATGTAAAATAGTAACGTATAATACAGACATTTGAAGAGACAATTAAGAGAATGTTTCCATGCTTATAAGAGTGGCCGAGGAGCCATTTAGAACTTTATAAAGATGCATTGTGTGATACCAGGAACTAATTTAACTTCAAGGCGAAGCTGCTTCTGCTTTGTCGACCATCGACTGATCTCCTGAAAGTCCACCACCGCTTTTTAAAAACTGAATTCTTCATCTATGGAGGGAGTAGACGGCAGATGTTTCCACAGATGTTCTTCACCAGTGGTCAGTGAGTGATGCAGCAGATGAGCGGGAGTTGACTGGCTTCAACCAGAAATGTCTCAATGTCTCCAGCCCATAGTGTGGATTCTTTACGAGATCAGACAGCAGCTTCACTCCTGAATCCTGCAGCTGGTTCCCACTCAGGTCCAGTTCTCTGAGATGGGAGGGATTGGACCTCAGCGCCGAGGCCAGAGAGCCACAGCTGATCTCTGATAAGCTGCAGTAGTTTAATCTGAAAAATGCAGGATAAGGTTATACGGTGCAGGTCTGCATGTATCTGCGTCAGTACTAAACCTACGTTAGTTCTTAGTTGGGTCAGACCTGAATTCACAATATTACAAGGAATTTTTTTAATGTGGTGCATCACAGCAGTGTTGAGAACAGCCTCACTTCACCATCTTAGCAGCTGGTATATAGGTAGAAAAATGAAGACTGACCTGAGCCTCTCCAGTTTACAGTTTGGACTCTCCAGTCCAGAACAGAGCCGCTTCACTCCTGAATCCTTCAACGTGTTGGAGCTCAGGTCCAGAACCCTCAGATGGGAGAGGTTGGACTTCAGAGCTGAGGCCACAGAATCACAGCTGGTCTCTGATAAACTGCAGCCCCTTAGACTAAAATAACAATTATTTTGAGAGAAGACAAATAAAAATCAACATGTACCAGAGCAAAACACAGCTTACAAGCAACAAACCTCTGGTCCTGCACCGGCTTATCTGCCGTATGTTCCTATTTTGGGTTCTTTCAGGGCGGTTGGACAAGATCTACACCGTATGTAAAGTGTGTGTAGGTCAAAATACCTTCCAAGTTTGTGAAACCACATTTCTCAACAGCACTCAACTCTTGTCAGGAGTTGGGACAAAGCGACCCACTCCTGATAGCTTGCGGGCGATGCTGCAGCGACCCTGCAATCCCTACACTCTCTGGTGAAACCAAATCAAAGGTTTTAGACACTGCTGGATGCTGGAAGGGTGGCTATAGTCTGGACGCATCGTTCCCCTGACTGCACATTTCTCCAACAATGATTGGCAGCTGGTGTCACTTGTTCTCCAGATGAGAGAAGGAAAGAGAGCCCCCCCACAGTGTGTTTGATTGCCCCACTGCAAGCTCAATGCTGCCAGAAAACATTGCAGGAGCATCAATTCCCCTCAGGGCATCAACAAGGACCTCAGGAAAAGGTGCAGCTGCCACCTACTAGAGACAAGCACACTGAGCTGAGATTCAAAGCCCTCTCCTCCCAAGAGAAGAGCTTGTTTGTTGGAGGCTCTTCTGGGCGATACCTGGTGCCACAGCTCCAGCTCAGCCCGTCTCTGGAGCTGAGGTGGAGCTTAGCAAGTTTCATGGTTCTCCACCACTTCCTCTCGCTGAGGACCTTCTCAGCTGGTGGTTTCTGCTCCACCTTCCAAGTTGAGCAGGTGATACTTCTGCATTCCTGCCACCAGTGTCTCTGCAGAAAGAGTCTTCTCTACTGTTTTATATTATATTGTATAAAATTAGGATTTTTGGCTGATGTCTTAGATGTTGTTGACTAAGAGCAGGTTTTTCTTTAATAACATAGAAAGATTCGATGAGAAGAGCAAATGTATTATTTTATGAGCTACTTCCACTACTATTATATACACATACTTCCATATTGTCTTAGATTGCAAGCTGCATTTATTGCATCGTTCATAGAAAGTCATATTTGTGAGGAGAAAAACTCAAATAAGGTCATTTTCTTTAATGACCATTACAAAAGAAGGAGGCGATGAACAAACAAATTTATCTAAAAATGTGTGAAAACTTATGGATGGAAACCTTTTTAAAATGGTTGCATTGTGTAGAATCGGTGTAGAATCAACTTGTTGACTTCTGATTTGGACTCCAATGGAAGTGAGGTGCAACAATTGTGGATGCTGAAAGCTTCAGATCTTCATGAAGGTTTCTGTGGTTGGACTGACCTGCTGCCCCTTTAAGAGGGAGGCAGGTTTGGGCTTCTGGCTGGAATGAAGCCACCTAAGATGAGAATAACTGCAGGCTTTCGGTACCAAGGTTTAACAGGGCGCTCACTTCACACTTGGGCTTTTCTCTGTTTGGGATGGCTTTTCTCAGTAGAGAAGGGGCATGGCACACTGCAGCAGCTTTCTTTTTGGGGTTTCTAGTTTTCCTTCTGATCTTTAAAAGACAGGAAGAACCATTTTTGATTGGTCTGAATGTTTGGGCGGTTTTGTGGCCAGCCTAAAATAAAACAAGACAAATCTACAACTGATACTTCCTTTCTAGTCATTGATGACCATCCTCACATGGGACAGATTTCCACAACCAATTTAATACTGCAAATCTGTCCTGTGTGGTCTTTTTTCTGAGAACTGTAACACTACGTTTATAACAAAGATCAAACATGGAAACATTTATTATCTAACTAGTTACACCTGGGAAAGTACTGGATCATCTCTGACTGACCTGAGCGTCTCCAGCTTACAGAGAGGATCCTGGAGAAAACCACAGAACAGCTTCACTCCTGGATCCTTCAGCTGGTTCCCACTCAGGTCCAGAACCCTCAGATGGGAGGGATTGGACCTCAGCGCCGAGGCCAGAGAGTCACAGCTGTTCTTTGATAAACTGCGGCTGCTCAGTCTGGGTCAGGAATCATGGCAAGAAATGATCTCTTATTGGAGGAAAAGTCATATTACACTTGCTCAAAATCATTATTTTATTTTATTTCATTATTTAATCAGGGCCCTTGGAGTCAGGAGAGCTCTGCCCCCCACTGATAAACTGGGATATTACAGCAACAACATAGTTAAAAAGTATCTATAAAATTGACTTTCAATGGCTCATTTATATTCATACTACACTTCTCTTCTCCAAAAGTCAATGGAGTTTATCTTGAAGCCTTTCATTGTTTAGTTGTTATGTCGAAGATAAAAGAAAGCTGACCTGAGAGTCTCCAGCTCACAGAGAGGATCCTGGAGAAAACCACAGAGCTGCTTCACTCCTGGATCCTTCAGCTGGTTATCACTCAGGTCCAGAACCCTCAGATGGGAGGGATTGGACCTCAGCGCTGAGGCCAGAGAGCCACAGCTGATCTCTGATAACCTGCAGCCACTCAGTCTGGAAAAGGAATAAATGGGGCAAATAAAAACACATTTCTAAATCTGAAAATGAAGAGAAAAGCAGAAAATGTAAAGAAATTTAGAAAAGACCAACAGAGGCCTCCTGACCTGAGCGTCTCCAGTCTGCAGTTTGGATGCATCATTGCAGAAGACAGTAACTTTACGTCGGCATCTGTCAGGCTTTGGTTCTTGCTTAAGCTCAGCTCCCGTAGATGAGAAGGGTTTGACGTCATTGCTGAGGCCACAACTTCCCAATCACTCGTTGAAAGAACACTACCAGACAGTCTGTTGTGTATGAAACAAAAATTTGGGATTTCTAATCAACTCATCTGAGAATCTACCTCAACACAAATGTAGCTCATTTCCTGGAAAAGCTAAATTCAACACCGTAGAGCAACAGTTTGAACGACCATCAGATCTGAAATGCAACTGAATTATTCTCAACATTTGTCTTATTTTAGAACAGCTCATAATTACTCAATATTTAAAATGATTGTAGCAAATGGTTTAAAGAAACGTGCATCTTTTTATCTGTCTATCGGCTCTTTGGATATTTTGCATTTCATCCAATTTGTACGATCGTGCGTCAAGTCTTAATTCAGCGATCCGATCGATGACATCAGAGTCTCTGGTTGCATCGATTGCCCTCAGCTTCTGTTATATCTGCCTGTTTCCCTTCAAATCATTTTCACTGCACCTTTTGTTGCTAGTGATGAAGTTGCCACCTAACGGGTGTGGAAAGGGTCAAACAACTTTGTGGGTCACATAAAGGCTCCAAACGGAACCGCCACAAAGACCTAAAACACCCATTTAAACCAACGAGGCCGGCTGGTTTTACGTTGAACAAATGAAGCAAAATAGTCACGAGTCATTAGTTAAAATGTGTTTTTCTGTTGTTAGAATACGATGTATACAAACAAACAAAAGTTATTTAATGACATGACAGTAATTTCATGATAGTCAGTTAACTTGTGGCTCCTATTATTCCTGCCTTATGTTGGTTTGTCTGGATTGACCTTTGAACTTATATCCAGCCAGTGTTGAACATTTCTGCATGAATTGTTGTTTTTCTTTTTTTATTTATGGACGCTGCAATGGAGATAAAGAATTGAAGGAATGACCACTGGAGGGGGTATTGCTACCTGACATGATCCACTCGCTTGATTTAAACGCCGATGTCCGGCCCCAAAAATCTTTACTTACACGACCTTCCTGCAGTTCCTCACAGCTGGAATCAGGCGACGTCGTCCCTCCACTGAGGTGTTGTACTGCCGCAGGTCCAGCTCATCCAGAACCTCCTCTGACATCTGCAGCAGGTAGGCCAGAGCTGAACAGTGGATCTCTGACAGTCTCCTCTCTGATTTCTTCTCTGACTTCAGGAACTCTTGGATCTCCTGATGGACTGACTGATCCTTCATCTCCATCAGACAGAGGAAGATGTTGATGCTTCTGTCTGGGGAGAATTCATCACTGTTCACCTCCTTCAGGTTGTTGAGGACCTCCTGGATGGTTTCTGGGCGGCTGTTCCTCTGATCCAACAGTCCACCCAAGATCCTCTGATTAGACTCCAGAGAGAGACCATGAAGGAAGCGAACAAACAAGTCCAGGTGGCCATTTTTACTTTGGAGAGATTTCATTAGTGCTCTCCTGAGGAAGTCATCAAGAGATGTGGCTGGTTCAGAATATTTTAGGAACTGATTTATAACCGCTGTGTCTTTCCTGGTGTAACAGTGGAACATGTAGACGGCAGCCAGAAACTCCTGAATGCTCAGATGAACAAAGCAGTAGACTGATTTCTGGAAGATCACACTCTCTCTTTTGAAGATCTCTGTACAAACTCCTGAGTACACCGACACCTCGGAGACGTCCAGTCCACATCGCTCCAGGTCTTCTGAGTAGAACATGATGTTTCCTTTCTCCAGATGTTCAAACGCCAGCCGACCCAACTTCAGAAGGAGCTCTTTATCAGCCTCAGACAGTTTCCCTGGTCTCTGCTTTCCTCCATACTTCTGCTTCTTCCTCTTTATCTGAACCCTCAGGAAGTGTGAGTAGAGGTCAGTCAGGGTTTTGGGCAGCTCTCCTCTCTGGTCTCTGGTCATCATGTCCTCCAGAACTATAGCAGTGATCCAGCAGAAAACTGGGATCAGACACATGATGTGGAGGCTCCTGGAGGCCTTGATGTGTGAGATGATTCTCTTGGACAGATCTTCATCACTGAACCTCCTCCTGAAGTACTCCTCCTTCTGGGAGTCAGTGAAGCCTCGTACTTCTGTGATCCTGTCAACACACGAGGGAGGAATCTGATAGGCTGCTGCAGGTCTGGAGGTGATCCAGATGAGAGCTGAGGGAAGCAGGTTCCCCTGGATGAGGTTCACCAGAACCACGTCAACTGACAATACTTGTGTGACATCAGAGATGACCTGATGGTTGTTGAAACCCAGTGAAAATCTGCTTTCATCCAGGCCATCAAAGATGAACAGAAGTTTCCAGACAGTCAGATCTTCTGCTCTGATCTTCTGTAATGTTGGATGGAAAACATGAAGCAGTGAGAGAAGACTGTGCTGCTCATCTCTGATCAAGTTCAGCTCCCTGCATGAGAGCGGAAGCACCAGACTGATGTCTTGGTTCTCCAAACCTTCTGCCCAGTCCAGACTGAACTTCTGCACTGAGAAGGTTTTTCCAACGCCGGCGACACCGTTGGTCAGAACCACTCTGATGTGTCTCTGTTGCTCAGATAAGACTTTGAAGATGTCCTGGCACTTGATTGGAGTGTCCTGGATGTTCTTCTTGGAGGTTCTCTCAAGCTGTCTCACCTCATGTTGTGTGTCCACCTCCTCACTTTGTCCCTCAGTGATGTAGAGCTCAGTGTAGATCTTGTTCAGCAGGGTTCCACTTCCTGCTTCATGAGTTCCTTCAGTCACATGTTCACATCTTCTCTTCAGACTGATCTTATGACCTTCTATCACCTCCTGCAGATCACTTCCTGAACATAAGTAAACCAATGATTTCCATCTATAATAAATCATCAACACAACTACAAATTCATGACATCACACATTAAATCTCATATTGAACAGTTTTACTTTGTTTGGGCTTCATTTCAGCATCTCCAGATCTGCTTCCAGATTGTGAACAAGAGGACTCTCCTGGTGGAGCTGCCTGGTCCCAGTTTGATAGGATGTGCTCCCCCCTCTCACTATGAAACACATCTCTATTAGTCCTTTGATTTATAGGATGAAAGAACCTGATCAAGACTCAATATTGTTCCAGCATTTATGTCTGAATTCATCTTTCAGTTTAAACCTGATTCTTGTTTCTAATCAACAATATTCACATTAAGTCTGTAACTATATGACTGTCTGAGGTTTAAGTGTTAAACATCTCCAATAATAAACTCACAACCTGCTGCTGTTAATGTGACTAACAGCTGTCACACAAACACATCATCACGCTTTAGTTTTCTTACATTTCCTCTGAACTTCTGAAGTGTATTGATCTATCTATGGACCAATCACTCTTCAGGGACACCCAGCTGGGCACTGTGGACTCTGCTTTGTCCTCGTCCATCCTGAGGAAACATCAGAAATAGTGATGAGACTGTGATGAAGGTAAATAATCTGTAGAGGTTGTAGTTAAATAATCCCAATTCACTGCATTTTTATGAAACAGGAACATTTCTAATCCATTCTGGATAACAACTGAATCAATAAATCAATGATGTCTCTGTATCATTTTCATGTTTTCAGAGTTTAAGCTGCTTTTTTTAACTGTTCCCTGCAGTGAGAAAAGAACTGGCACCTTTTCCAGCCCCTCATCCTGCAGCACTGAATGTGCTCTAAAGTTCTTTCCAGAGCAAACGTCTCTGCACTTGCAGCAACATGTTGTAGTCACGGATCCGTGAGGAGAACCGGATACAGGAAACGCCCCCACTTTGATCCCAAAACCCAACTGGTGGCCAACGGTGGTCCGGCAACGACGGGGATGCTGGTCCATCGGGCCGACAACACTGGTTTTCCACAGGCCAACATGGTGAAAGGACTGTCTTCAGCTCAGCCACTAAATTATCTGGTGCTACATTAACATACTAGTCAGGACTTTTTAACTTCCCTCCTTTGTTGCCCTCTTCAATTATTTCTATAATCCAAGTCCTCAAAGATCACTGCTCTATTTAAAATAGATGAAAGAAATGACACCCACTCCTGCATTTCTGTCACAGTGGTTCCACAACATAGAACAATAAACCACTGGGAGAAAACGTGCAACATGAACCCAAAATCCTGTTGGTGTCCTGTGATCCTGTGTGGATTTAGTTATTTAGTTTATTGTCTTAAATTGGTCCGGCTGAGAGATGCTAACTTGCACACGATTAGATGTTGTTTGACAGGTAATACCAAAATATCCAGCTGTGACCTGGACAGTTGAACAGCTCTAATAACTCTAAGAGCTTTTCACCTGTCACAAAAAAGTTTGAAAATGTTGTTAATACCTGTTAAGACTCTCTAACAACGTTAACAGCATAATACTCACTTTACACTCACCTTGTCGTTCTTCCTGCTTCGTCTGAACAGAATACTTTCACTTTTAAAACCTAATCAGCAGCTTTATGGCGTATATATTACTACCATAAAAGCATTCTGGGAGGGTTTAAAGTTCAAAGTTCTTTTAGGATCAGTAGCAAAGAGCAGAAAAATAAACTAAACTTCACTTAGAAAGACTATTCAACTATAACTAAAGCCAGACTATAAGAAAGTTAAATAAGAACTATTCATTTATAATGTATAATGATGTTTTGTGTTAAAACTAAATATGAAGTCTAGTTGAATTTTCTTAAGCCAAGAATTCTTCAGCTCTATGCAGCTCTTCAATAGTCACAAAAATGTTTTCAAATCTTGATTTTATCTCCAATCACAACTGTCAATTCTTTTCAATAATGCTCTTCGTTTACACTCACCTTGTCGGTCTTCAGTCTTCCTGCTCAGTCTGAACGGAAAACTTTTACCTTTCCTTTTTCCTCTGTTAATGAACAACTTTATGGCTGTTGATTAATATTCCACTACTATAAAAGCATTCTGGGAGGGTTCAAGATTAAAAGTTGTTTTGCTATTTTAATGCCATAAATATGTTTTTGCATTTAAATGAAAACTGACTAACTTAGTTAAATAAATCAATAAGATTTATGATGCTTGACAGATTTGAAAGACTTGTAAAAGCAGCATATTTCTGCAGCCCTGGAGTCCAGGAGGAGCAGCAGAGGTCAGAATGTGTCGGAGCGCGTTTAACTATTGTCTGCAGTTCCACGCGTGTCCACCGGGTGGCGGTAAAGCATCACATGATATTTCTCCTTTTTGGAACTTCTTCAGCTGCGTTGAGCTTTAAATCTTAACCTGTCGCTCCCTTTAAGCTCTAAACTTTTCGGTTCTGTGTGTAGTTTGTTGGTTTGAATATTTTTGATGAATTCTGATGAAAATGACTGAAACTGTCAATGACCAATAGAAAGTTCGTCCATTGTTCTACTGCGCCACACATTTTCATTATTTATTGTCATTTTGGGTCTAAATAGCTTCATCAGAGATGCTTCATCCTCCAGCCACACATAGTGTAATTCCCACCTCTTCTACTCTTTTATTTCATTTTTCATTCCATCCTTTGTCTCACCCCGTGAAAAATAGCAGAAGAGGAGATTTCTCTCTTTCCGAGTTGCCGTATTGTTAAAGAGGGCTTTTAACTGGAAACAAACACATATTTTCTCTGGATGAGGCAGCAAATTAATTTGAATTAGAAAAGAAAATAACTTACACGTTGCAGTTTAAAAACTTTTTTTTCTAAACTTGACCAGTACTCGCTTCACTGAATTCATTTATTTAAATATCGTACAAAAAGTCAAGCTGGAGGCCATGATCAAAGAGAAAATCCTCAAAGTGAAGATGGGAAGTGATGATAGATTTGGGTCTGAGGAACCTGCTGACTGAACGGGCAGCTTTCCCCCGTTTGGGACCTTCTCTGGTTCCTGACCAAGCATCAATAAGTTATGTGTGTGTGTGTGTGTGTGTGTGTGGTGTGTGTGTGTGTTTGTGTTTGTGTTTAAATAAAATTGAATTTCCCACTTTGGTCCACACTATTGTCAACATTTCTGTCTTCGCAAAAGCCAACTCAAGGCGGCAGAGTCCGGAATTGAAAACAATATCTAAAGAACTCAAGTATCATACTAACAACACTAATATTCCATCTGTCTATCCCCAACTGAATTAACTCCCCACCTATCTCATCAGAATATTTGTAACAGAATAAGCAGATAACGTAGCATTTCCCTGTTCATATCTGCGACTTGCAATTTAGAATTTGTCAATAAAACTATGCTATGACACAAACTACAGTTTAATAGACTGCTGTGCTCCTAAAACGAGCAGCATTTGTGGCTCATGAACCTCACAGACACTGCTTTGCTCTTTAAACATTTTTATGATGGTGAATTTTTCAATCAAATATCTTCCGTTTGATAATGCCCAAAGCGGGATTCGAACTCTCCCTCTGGGGTCTTCAGGAGGTTTCAATCAGGTTGTCTGTTACAGCGATTCTCGACTGGCCCGCACCGGCCCGAGATCGATCCCTGGCCATGGCACATTGCTTTTAACTTGATTTCATTTATCGGAGTTGAATCTTGTTTGATTTTTTTGAAGACGTTTCACCTCTCATCCAAGAGCCGTTCGAGGCAGATTTGATGATATGACGCTCATAGGCTCTATAGCCTTTTCTTTTTGGGGGGAATGGATTGGAGGCTGCTCCAACATTGAGGTTTGGACTGTGACAAAGCAAAATGGACAACCTCCACCAGAATAAATGTTTCAAGAAAATAAGTTTGAGTGTATTAACTTCAAAAGGCCATTTTCTTGCACCTGCTCCCGCTTACGGCCATACCACCCTGAGAATGCCCGATCTCGTCCGATCTCGGAAGCTAAGCAGGGTCGGGCCTGGTTAGTACTTGGATGGGAGACCGCCTGGGAATACGAGGTGCTGTAAGCTTTTTGCGCTCCTCCACTGGGTCAGCAGAGGCCGCCAGTGTTCCTGATAATTATCCAGCCAGATGTTATTCACTTCTTAAGTACTTCTAACATTGAGATTTAATGTTGCACTATTGTACATCGTTTTAGATTTAATACTTAACTCCTGTACATAGTTTGGGATTTAATGTTGCACTGAGATTTAATGTTGCACTATTCGGTTCGATTCCCGGCGTATTCCCTGGGAGGTCGTATCGGGCCTTACTGGCCTGTGGGACACGTTGTCGTGACTATGTCTCTCGACTGGTCTGGGAACGCCTGGGGATCCCCCCGATGAGCTGGAAGAAGTAGCTGGAGAGAGGGAACTCTGGGCCTCTCTCCTTAGGCTGCTGCCCCCGCGACCCTACCCTGGATAATTGATGGAGGATGGATGGATGCCAAAATCACTTCAGCATCCAGGTCTGGGAACAGCAACTCAAAACAGATCAAACTTTATGACTGTAGGAGCTCCGCCAAGCCTCTGAAACTGAATTGAATGTATATTTAAATAACTTTAAAACATTTTAAATACTACATCTGCTGCCACCTTCTATTAGCACACGGCTTATTCTTTTCTGTTAAATGGGGAACTTTCAAAAAGGTGTTTATCCACAGTTATAAAGATAAACTTTAATGGGAAGGTGAATGTTGTCTTATCATATGTAAAATATTTAACAAAGTTCATCCATGATTAAACTTATATCTTCAAGGATTATCCACATTAATCCGGATAGATAATAGAAAATATATTAACACCACAATGATTTTTATAATCGAAAAACTAAAGTAAATCAGGCCCTTCCTCTTATTATGGGGTTACTGGAAATGTCTCTTTATTGTATAGGGACAGAGAAAACTTCATTTTGTGGGTGTGTAATTTACCTATTGTATTGATTTGTCCTTAAAGTCTAATGGTGGCCAGCAAGGCCGCTGGGCTCGTTCAGCCCCAGAGGTTTCACACACTGGGCCCCTGGGCCCGGAACCCTTGGGCTCCCCCCTGGGCCCTGGACTTATCTCCATACACTGTATAAATGACTGATGCAAATGCACATCTGTCCGTCCCAGGGAGACGGGCCCCTCAGCTGTGGAGCTCCTTCAGGTTTCTTCTTTTCCTTGAAGGGGGTCAGGCATCAAATTCAAAAAGAGTGAATAATTATCATTTTAAACATTAAACATCTTGAATTTAAAGCTTCAAAAGCAAAGTGTTGTCTATGTTCTCTTTCCCATTGGAACTGCTCCTTGTAGAAATGATTTGGAAAAAGACTTTTAAATGACTTTAAACTGACTTTGAGGAGCCTCACAAACATGAAACGGATCAGAACTGGGAGGTCTGGGCTTTGGTGCCTGCTTATATGAAAATCAAATGAAATAAAAATGCAGCCAAACTAAAGTTCAGTGATGAGCTGTTTTATTGATGAGTAACACTGACAAGCTGTAGGTTTGCTGCCTCATCTGTGGTCGGGATGCAGATGTGGACCTCACGATCATCATCATTCCAGCTGTGAACGGACGCCACGGTAGAGGAGCTCAGATGGAAGGATGAGGACAGACGACACATTAATGGTTTTTATTCTTGGTTTGTGACTGTCCCAGTGAGACCAGTCCACTGTTTGGAAGTAGTTAAATCCAACCTCTACTCTGAGCTTCAGGCAGCAAACACGACAGTGGAAAACGGCTGTGCAAATATATTTTGGAGGACAAAGTTCAGCTGCTCTCTGGCGTTTGTGTAATGCAGCCTGGCTTTACCTGGACAATCAATGATGTTCAGCAGCGGCCTCAGCAATGATGAAGGCCCCTGATTACATAACAGGTTGTCCTTCCCTTTTGTGAGGAACTTTCCTTCCTCCTCAGTCTCCTTCCTTCTGAAGAGTGAGCGCAGGCTTCACCTTAATGGTAAATGGTACTGGACTGGAGACGCTGGACACAAATGCAGGATGGGGAGGAGATCCATGCAGGTCAGTCAGGACACATGGGAGCAGTGGAGACCCCCAGAGGAAGAGGACTCTCTGTCTCCCAGGGTCGAGAAACATGTCTTCTACACTTGAATGTACACCTATAGCAGCACTTTAATATGCACCATTTAAAGATGAATATAAATTTAGACCCTTTGGGAAGGTTTTTCCAGCTTCCATCATGTTGTAGGTACTGTTGGAGCACTAATAAACTAATGATTACACAGAAGCAGCACATCAGAGATAAAGAACAAACAAAAGCAAAGTCCAGCACCTTGTAGGGGAGGATATTTTGTAAAAGCCTCAGCTGCCGTTGCACCGTCGGGGCTTTGGGGGCCAAACAGCGAAGCAGGAGAAGGTGAGTGCACAGCATCACGACAGTCGTCATGACGAGGGGGTTATGCTCAGTTCCCTCACCGCTGTGGTTGGTGTGTGTTGAGGCACAAGTGGTTGCAGAGCAGCAGAACAAACACTAACCAAGATGCTCTTTGCCTTCTGCTTCTGTCTTTGTTCACTAAGATGAACGCCACCCGGTGTGTCTGGATTTTGTCCATAATCATCTGCGTGGCCAGAGGCCATGTGGGGAACGACATTGGTCAAAACCAGAAGGAGCAGGACACCTCAGCTGACAACAGCACTGAGAGCCTTTCACTGGTCACTGCAGCCAACAGAGAGTTTGCCTTCAGGCTGTACAGGAGCTTAGCTGCTAACCCTGACTCACAAGGCAAGAACATCTTCTTCTCCCCAGTCAGTGTGTCTGTCGCCTTGGCCGCTTTGGCGGTCGGAGCGCGTGGAGAAACCCACCGACAGCTTTTCAGAGGTTTGGCTTTCAACAGCACATGGCTGAGCCAGACGGATGTAGACCAGGCCTTTCAGAGCCTCTTTGAAAAGACGAAGAAGGCGTCCAATGAAGTCACCAGTGAAGGGACGGCTGTATTTATGGACAACCTCTTCAAACCACAGCCTGAGTTCCTGGACACCTTGAAAAAGTCCTACTTTGCAGATGGATTCAATGTTGATTTCACCAAAAGCAGCGAGAGCGCCAACACCATCAACAAGTATGTGGAGGAGAAGACCAGTGGGAAGATTGACAAACTGGTAGAAAGTCTAGATCCGACAACAGTCATGTATCTAATCAGCTATATCTATTTTAAAGGTAAACACCTGGATGTGGTGCGATTTAGGCGTGTTTCTTGTTCATTTGAAAGTTTTAACTGTCAACCACAAACTGTGATTCCATGACTTGTAAAACAGGAAAATGGGAAACTCCGTTTGATCCAGATCTGACCAAGGAGGACTTATTCATGGTGGATGAAAAGACCAAGGTTTGAAGTCCACAGTCTTCGGCAAAACCTTCAACCGAATCTCATTTACAAACATGAAACTTTGAATTTTCAGGTTCCAGTTCAGATGATGAATATTGAGAAGAGATTTGAAACCTATCGTGACCAGATGTTTAACACATCGGTCCTTCACCTCCCATTTAACAGCTCTCACTCCATGTTGCTGCTGTTGCCGGACGACATGGCAAAACTGGAGAATGCAATTTCTGCCGCTCATGTTACCAATGGCTGAAATGGATGAAATACAGGTGTGGAAAACGGAGACTCAACGGCTAACTCTTGGTTATTGATGTGGCGGTTGGCTCCTGTCCGTCACCTCATGGTTGTGTCTGTCCCATATCTGTTCCCCAGGAAATACAGTGTTTATATTCCCAAATTCTCCATCAAAACGTCATACTCACTGAAGACTGTGTTGACTGAAATGGGGATGGTAGACATGTTTGGTGACAGGGCAGACTTGAGTGGTATTGCAGAGGGGCAACAACTGGCAGTCTCAGAGGTAAAGATGGAAAACAGGAACAGCATCAACAATGAGCACAGATTTCTTTCTGACAATTGATTATGTCTGGTATTTCTTGTAGGTTGTCCATCAAGCTACCCTGGATGTTGATGAGGCTGGAGCCACTGCCGCAGCTGCTACAGGCATCGCAATAACACTTTACTCTTATAATTATGTTCCAGTCCTGAAGTTCAATCGTCCCTTCATGGTTATCATCACTGACCACAGCTCAGATAATATCCTCTTCATGGGCAAGATTACCAACCCAAACATCTGATGCACTAAATGCCGGTTTTGCACAATAAGAATTGCATCACATATAAAGAGCCTTACAAAAGAAACATTTGCCTTGTAGAGTCTCACTTTATTACTCCTTAGAATGTTTCTGAATCAGCTCTAAAAATAAAATAGGTGCTGAAGAGCACAATTTTAATCTGGTTTGATACAACAAACACTGGATGATCTCAGCTGAAGATCCTGGAGCTGGCATATGTATTTACCCACGTATAATGCTGCCTGCTAAAGTATAACCACACAGAGAGGCCTGCATACACGTGCAACGCTATTGTGGAACGACGGGGGCGCACAGTCCAGGAAGGCCAGATGAATGTGACGTAATCATCTGTGTGGTTGAGAACGCCTTCAGTTCTCTTGTTAGAATCTTGACCCAGGTGTCGTCCACATATCTGAACCAGTGGCTTGGGCCGGTTCCTGTGAAGGATGTCGGGCTCGGGTTTCAACCTTCTCCCAGTATACTGTAGACTGGCAACTATGGGAGATACTGGTGAGCCCGTTGCACCACCATGGTTCTGCCTGTAGAGGCCTTCTCTGTACTGGAGGTAGTGGGTGTTCCAACACAGGTTCCAGTATGGTGCAGATTTGGGCCGGTGTTAAGTGTTCTGTCTGGAAGGTTCTGTCTGGTGGTTGTGGTCTCTGTTGTCTCGGTGGTGCACGTGACGCGTCCAGTGGCTTTGATGTAAAGCACAGCAGCCTTTTGGGTTGTAAGCTTTGATTCAAAGAAAAAAGTCTTTCTCCTAAAGTGTTGCTGCTGCACCTACAGACATTAATCGTTAAAGGTTAAGCTGAAACCTTCACTCCACCAAGACAACTCATCTCTCTCAACTGCAGATTTTTTTTCCAGAATCAGATCTGCCGCCTCATTCTTTGACCCCCCCACCGAGTATCACCCTCTAAGAGAGACAAGCTTCGTACTGACGTGCACGCACGCTCGTTAAAGGTCCAAAGGTCAGTAACTGGGAGATGATGGTTGGGATCAAGTTGAGCTCTGCTGGCAGCTCTACCAAAGTCTAAATGTTTTCAATATGAATCCAATTCTGCTAATGTGGTGGCGCTTCTTCGTGTCAGTGCAGACTCGTGCGCGGGGCTCGTGCACATGAGGGTTAGGCTGGTTTGATGCAAGTCACAGTGAAGCGGGTGGGGGCGGGGCTTGTGTAGCATGTGCCGGCCCCTCTCAAACTGTAGCCTAACTGGGCCTTGCTCACGCCCTGATGATGGCGGGGGGGGCGTGAGCCCCTCACCTGTGCTAGTCTGGGCTGGGGAGGGGGCGAGGCAGAACTTTCCTCTTTCTCCATGAGGCTGGAGCAGCGAACGGATCTGTTGATGACTGTTTGAGTGTGTGTGGTCATGGCAGTGGCTTTTTTTGTGTTTCTGCTTCAGGCTGCAGAAGATGGGGTGCTGCTGTAGTAAGACTGAGGAGTGGAGAGACAGCGACAGCGAAAGCATCAGCGGCATCGACAGTGACATCAGCAGTCTGTCAGACATCCTGCACTACAGTGGATGGAGCACGAAGACGGTGGAGCACAGGCAGCACACCACCGCAGGAACCCAGCATGCATGGTTGGATGCAGAGCTTAAAGGAGACAGCAGATGTAAGGAGGAACCTGAGGTTCTTAGGAACCCAACCCGTGGTGTCGGGCCCACCCTTGATTCAGATCCCTGTGTGGCGCTGCCCAGACTGAGCACAGGCAGGAGAGGAAAACACTCCAGTTGTGTCAAAGCCGTCCAAACCGGTCCAGTCAACTCTTGTTGGGCCGCTGTCCGTTGCCTTCATGGTGACTGAGGCATCAGGTGACCATCAGAGGCCGAAGGTTGATCCAAAACCCCAACGCGATGAAAAGGGCGGCGAGGAGTTACATGTGTTAACGACGGCTCCGCCTCAGGCCTTCAAAACAACGACCCGCAGCGTCGGCTGCATGTGCGACATTGATGCTGATGACCTTGAGCAAGAGCAGAGCCAGTGTGCAACAGCAGGAGCAACAGATGAGTCCATCAGCCGTGCTACAAACCAGGTTATTAACACCTCATCCTGGACCAGACCCTGGTTCATCCCAAAACCTCCTCCTGGACCAGACCCTGGTTCATCCCAAACACCTCCTGGACCAGACAGTGGTTCATCCTGACACACCTCCTCCTGGACCAGACCCTGGTTCATCCGAACACCCCTCCTGGACCAGACCCTGGTTCATTATAAACACCTCCTCCTGGACCAGACCCTGGTTCATCCCGAACACCTCCTCCTGGACCAGACCCTGGTTCATCCCAAACACCTCCTCCTGGACCAGACCCCTTTTTCATTCCAAACACCTCCTCCTGGACCAGACTCTGGTTTATTCCACACACCTCCTCATGGACCAGACGCTCCACCAAACGTCTCCCAGCATCTCCACGTCCCACCACCGTCACTGTGCACTGTTAGTAACAATGCGTGGACGTCTCCTGCTTGTGGCTGACAGTTGATCATCTCTGGCCAATCTATGATGTTCAGAGTTCTCTTTTCCTGGTCATTTAAATAGATAAATCTAAGTGTACATGCACCATATGTCCAGCAGGTGGCAGTGTTAGTTTTATAAAGTAGTTCCAGATTTCCTACCGTGCAGGATACTGCAAACAGAAATGATCTGAATTGTCTTCAAAAGATCACAGCTTATATGGGTAGAGATTTCCCTCTCCTCATCCCTCTCTGTGTCTTACTCACCATCATTGTTCGCCTCTGAAACAAGCCTCCAAAATCAATTTGTCACTTTCCTTTATTCTTTCTTTATTTACACATCACCATTTTACAGGAATATTATTACAATTATTGTGTTAAAGCCATATTTCAATGTACAGCTTTGCATGAAAATATACAAAAATAAAGTTGGATCTGTTGTATATCTGCCTCCTTTGTCTCGCTGTTAGGAAACGGTGCCTGATTTCCTGTTGCGCTTTGCTCGACTTGTGGCTGAAAAGCGGATAAACTCAAAGTGTTTGCTCTGGTCCATGTTGGGGAAGGGAGGGGGGCCTGCGTGGAGCCTCTTGATGAAGTGGACCTCTCTTTGGTTCTGCCTTGTCCTGGAGGCTTTGATGGGCCTCCCTTTCCGACTGAAGGCAACGTACCAGCCTTCATACTTGGCATTCTGCAGAGCTGTGTAATTGTTTTCCAGCACTGTCTCTGAGAAGATGCACTCCCTGCTCCGACCGTTGGGCTGGAACACAGAAAGGTTCTCCATTAATCCATTAACTGTCCCATCTGGACATTACAGACGGGAGACAGCTAAAGACGTGTTTCTGAGCTACAGCAACTAGTGGAGCAGGTAACTGGGCCCCTTTTGAGAACCCCCAAATGTCCCCGTAGCAGCTGTAACGGTACGTTAGTAGTGACGGTACCAAGCTCAGCTCGCTAAAAGGAGGCTACAGGTTCAAACACAGACATGTTTTGGTTCTGAATTTTGATAGTTGATCCCACTCCAAACACTGGCTGCCAGTGAGGATGGATGCAGGTTCCAGGGATCCACAACGGATGACGGGAGTGTTTGCCCTAATGGGAAGTCCCATCAACCAGTGGGGTTAATGACCCAGAGCCGACTCAAGCAGCTTTCTGGTCACCTCTGTAGAAGGTTTCCACTGCACAAATGTGGTGCGGCAGCCCAGGATGGTTTTCCAGAGAAGAAGAATAAAAAATCTGTCTGAATGAAGTCTGTCCTGGATCTGCTTCAGGCCCATGTGGACCCCGAGGAAACTCTGAGACCAGGACAGAACTCAGCACGAGGGTTTTATGACTTTAGCTTCTTCTGTTGGTCGACAACATCTTGATGAACCATCCTGTACGGGGTCAAAGGTCATGCCTCTGATGTCGTCACTGACATGAAACAGGTGAACATCAACCCTACTGAAACGTTCAGGTGAGGGGCCTAATGTCAAATGTGCTCATTATCAGTGTTTTCTACAGCAAATGTGTGTGTGTGTGTGTGTGTGTGTGTGTGTGTGTGTGTGTGTGTGTGTGTGTGTGTGTGAGAGAGAGAATAATTATTATATTGTTATCATTTAAATGCATTTGTATGTTTAGCACCTAAGTGCATGAAGAAGAAACAGTGTTTTTCACCTCTCTTGATTTAGTACACTTGTCCAGAGCACCAGATTTACTGTGAGATTGTTATCTGAAACCCTAAAAGCATCTTGGGAGAAGGTGAAAATTCCACATGGATAATGAGCTAATGTGAATAAAGGAAGGAGGTTTGCAGAGGAGCAGCAGAGCGACGGAGGGTGTTCCAGAGTGAACTGCTGCTCGCTCTCCCTTGCAAGGTACCTGTGTTTGTGTCTTTTGTTGATTCACGCGGGTTTTGCTGGGTTGCTCTGTTTCAACTCGAACATCCAGCCTGGAAGTAACAAATGCTGGATTAACTTTTCAGCATCATGGTGGGTAGCTTCCTGATCTTTGTGATGTTCCTCAGGTGAAAAAAGGCACTTCTAGAGACTAATTTAATGTTTGAGTTGAAGGAGAGATTTTGATCAAAAGTTACTCCTAGATTCCTCACAGAGAGACTAGATGATAATGAGATACCATTTAGAGTGTGATCATGTGATCTAATCTATCCCTGAGAGGTTCAGGACCAAACACTATGACCTCAGTTTTTCCTGAGTTAAGGAGGAGGACATTTGAAGATATGCAGGACTTTATGTCTTTAAGACAGGTCTGGAGCTTCACTAACTTCTCTGTCTCTTCGGGTTTCATGGATAAATAAAGCTGAGTGTCATCAGCATAACAATTAAATTTATCCCATGCTGTTGAATAATGTTCCCTAAGGGAAGCATGTACAAGGTGAAGAGGATTGGTCCAAGTACAGAACCTTGAGGAACTCCATGGCTAACCCTACTGTATGAGGAGGGAACACCATGGACATGAGAAAACTGGTATCTATCAGATAAGTATGATCTAAACCAGTCTAGTGCTGTCCCTTTAATCCCAATCACATGTTCCAGTCTATGTAACAGGATGCTGTGTTTAACTGTATCAAAAGCAGCACTGAGGTCCAGCAGAACCAGCATAGAGACCAGTCCATGATCTGAAGCTATGAGAAGATCATTAGTAACTTTAAGAAGTGCTGTTTCTGTGCTGTGATGAGCTCTAAAGCCTGACTGAAACATCTCAAACAGGCTGTTCCTCTGCAGGTGCTCCAGTAACTGAGTCACCACCACCTTCTCAAGAACTTTAGAGATAAAAGGAAGGTTGGATATCGGCCTATAGTTTGCTAACACATCGAGATCCAGTGATGGTTTTTTAAGCAACGGCTTAATCACTGCCACCTTGTAGGACCGGGGTCCATAACCTGTCACTAAAGAACAACTGATCTGGTCCAGGATAGAACTGCCTATCAATGGTAAAACATCCTTCAACAGGTGTGTTGGGATGGGATCTAAAGGACACGTGGTGGTCTTGGATTTCTGAATTGGCGATGACGCCTCAGAAAAATATATAGAGCTGAAGGAGTTTAAGGGCTCGTTGGAGACCCTGTATGTTCCCCCAGTCAGCACATCTGGTGATGGTCCAGTTGTTGGGATGGCCTGGTTAGCTTTCTCTCTGATAGCTAGAACTTTATCAGTGAAGAAGGTCATGAAGTCTTCACCACTAAGGGAAGAAGGGATACGTGGATCTAAAACACTGTGACTCTTGGTTAATTTGGCCACAGTGCTGAAAAGAAACCTGGGGTTGCTCTTATTTTCCTCAATTAAAGAAGAAAAATAAGCTGTTCTAGCCTTGCGAAGGGCCTTTTTATAAACTACCAGACAGTCTTTCCAGGCTACATGATAGTTGTCTATTTTATAAGAATGCCACTTCCTTTCCAGTCTTCACACTTTCTGCTTGAGGGTCCTGATATGTGAATTATACCAGGGGCCACACCTCCTCTGATTACTATTCTCTTTTTCAGGGGGGCAACAGAATCAAGCGTGATTCTCAGTGAGGTTGCTGCACCTTCAGCAATAGTCGACCTCAGCAGGGCTAAGATTATAATGATTGATCCCTGGGGAAACACACAGTGGTCCTGGGATTAGCACAGGGATCACTTCCTTAAACCTAGCTACAGCATTATCTGAAAGACATCTGCTATAGTAAGACTGTGCTCTGAGGATAGAAGAATCCTTAATCATAAATGTAAAAGTGATCAAAGAATGGTCTGACAGGACTGGGTTCTGAGGGAACACTGACACATGTTCTACCTCAACACCATAAGTCAGGACAAGATCTGGGGTGTGGTTGAAGCTATGAGTTGGTTGGTTTATCTGCTGGAGGAAACCAACTGACTCAAGTAATGAAATGAAGCCATTTCTAAAGCTGTCATTTACAACATCTCCATGGATATTAAAGTCTCCAATGATAATGACTTTGTCCGTTCTAAGGACCAGTCAGATAAGAAATCAGAGAACTCAGACAGGAACTCTGAGTGTGGCCCAGCAGGGGGCCGATATACAACTACAAACAGAAGTGGCTTTTCTGTCCTCCAGTTCAGATGGGTGATGCCAAGAGTCAGGCTTTCAAATGAACTGGAACCATATTTTGGTCTAGGATTAATTAATAACTTGGAGTGATAGATTGCTGCCACTCCCCCTCCTCGACCAGTAACACGAGGAATATGATAATTAAGATGGGTAGGAGGAGTAGATTCATTTAAGCTCACATACTCCTCCTCCTGAAGTCAGGTCTCAGTAAGACAGAATAAATCAATGTGATGATCCGCTATCAGGAGATATATATATATGTTAACATATATGTTAAATATGTTATTGTTGGTGGATGAGGGTTCTATGGAAGCAGCAGAGAGGTGTGTAAGACTACAACTCTGCATCCCCACCAGAGGACAACACACTGGTAACAGCAGCAACGCCAGGCTTCCCACCAACGGACAAAGAAACGGACACCAGATTTGGTGTCTCCTTCAGAATTTGTTAAATGTGTTTGTAAAATTTAACAATTGTTTATGTTAAAATGTTAATGTGAAAAAATCTGCAGACTGAAGTGTGAAGTTCAAAACGTAATCAGATTTATTTTAAAATCTGAAAGTTTTTGTATTTTACATGATTTATTATTTGTACAAACGTGGTGCAAAGTAATTCATGATTTGTTAAAAAATGTCAGTGGCTGGTAAAAATGGGACATTGTGATTTCCTAGGACTGTTGGAGAAGTGATAATTTTAAAATGGTTTTGAACATTTCTTTCAATTTGAAAAACACTTGCACTAAGACAAAATATAGAAATAAAGTGTTGCATATTGATATTCATCTGTTCCTGATCTTGTTAAATCATTGTTGATATTGATCGTGAGAAATCATTAACATGATCAGTGTCTTTGAGATGAATATCATTAACTATTAATAATGACATTTAGTTAAAGGTAAATTGAGCAAATTGGCTATTTCAGAAGTGTGTATCAAACTGGTAGCCCTTCACATGATTCAGTACCCAGGAAGTAGCTCTCCGTCTCAGAAAGGTTGGTGACCCCTGCACTAGACTATATGAGGTCATTTTAAAATTTTCCAATGAACATTGGATCAGTCTGGCCCTCGGCTTGGAGCTACATTTTTTATTTGGCCCTCCGTCCATTTGACTTTGACGCCCCTGATTTAAATGAATCAGTATGTTTCCATCAGTGGTTAAAAATCTGATGAATGTGATCATCAAAATGCACAAATTCTGTCTTAAATCAGCATCAGCCGTCTTTGCTCATTTAAATATATGGAGCAGTGATCCAGGATTAAACGTTGCTGTTGTCCAAGATTACTGACTGATCCATGATGTGTAACAGATTTCTATTATATCGATTAACGTGAATGTTTGCATTGAAATTTGACAGAAATCTGCAGAATGTAAACTGTATAAAAGTTACCTTTCACAGAAACAGTTGCAGTCTCATTATGGGCTGTAACTGGAGGAGCTCCAGCTTATGTCTTTAGAATCTACATGATTCAGTTTATTCATGCTTTTAGTGCTCTTTTGACTGAATTTTACCAGGTAAAAATGTACCTTTTCTGCCCCCAATACAAGAGTTCCTAAAAACCTTAAAACGAGGCCAGATTTCCTACAAAAGCCTGGTTTGACCAGCAAGTCTGGCTCATTTACAGTTATTGATGAGCTCTTTTTCTGTGATATCTGCCATTTAAGTCCTAAAAAGCTATTTAAGGGTCGTTTTCCTTCCACTTCTCAATCACCGACGTGTCCAACTTCACAGGACCTGCCCAAAGGTTCCCGTTTCTGTCATCCTCGCAAAAACGGACTAAAAGGACGCTTCTCCGGGTCATCCAGCTCACGGTGTCCAGGCAGCTCACTTTCTCTGTCGGGTAGACGATCTTCCCACAGCGGGCGCACTGAGGGTTCATCCTCGGAACCTCCTCCGCGGTCTCCTCCGCTTCTTTAAAACAGATATAGTTGACCTAGACCAGTTCAGCCAAACGCCACAAGTTCCAGCAAACGTTTGACAACCAGCAGCGACGACAAAATGTAGAGATACAAGTCAGTAGGAGACAGACGGAGCCTCTGTGGACGCACGAAGGAGCCGCGTCCGGGCTGGAGACTCGCTGATGCTGCGCTGACAACCACCGTCAGTGACAAGCTAGCGAGAGTGAGCTCACGAGACCGGAAACTAGCGACAGGAACCGGAAGTAAACAAAGGAGCAGACAATTTTGCGTTCAAGTTTCAAATATGCAAATAAAGAGTAAAATAAAAAATACATTTAAAGGATATATGAACATGTGACTTAGTAACATATGAAAGAGGATATATGAACTATGACTTAATAACATATGAAAGAGGATATATGAACCTATGACTTAATAACATATGAAAGAGGCTATATGAACCTATGACTTAAGAACATATGAAAGAGGATATATGAACATGTGACTTAGTAACATATGAAAGAGGATATATGAACCTATGACTTAATAACACATGAAAGAGGATATATGAACATGTGACTTAATAACGTATGAAAGAGGATATATGAACATGTGGTTTTCCCACTATAACACACAGACATACACACATCAGTATCAGTGTTCCAAATCCTGTTTTCTTTTTCTGCCAGCTCTTCCTCCAGCGATTACCCTGCATCTTGCGCATGTCCCGCCCTGCTGAGGCAGAGCCGTACTGGGATGGAGCGTTACCGCGGCAACCCAGCTCAGTGGGCTCCATTGCCTCGGCTGAGGAGTACGACAGTGTGAAGTCCCGCAGTGAGCTGATGTTTGAGAAACAGTCTGGGAGACACGGACTGGTGACCCGAGTCACACACGCTGCCAGTACGTTTCCAGAAACATTTAAACACATGAGATATAGAAGCATCAGTAGCTTCATTTGAGTTCTGAGCTTTGGTGTCTGTGTGGAGCTGTGAAACCACAAGAAGAGGGAGGAGCCATCAGCTGTACGCAGAGATCAAGCCGGCTGTGGATGGAGCCACTACATCATTAAACACATGCGCAACAAGAACGACTACAATGAGCTCAGAGGGTTCAAACAGAGTCCTCAACCCAAAGTCTGATTTAAAAAGATCAAAAGTGGCGTAAATGTCTGGTCCTGACAGGAGAAGGATAACTGGAGCGGCATCGCTCGTACAGTAGACCGACTCTGCCTCTTCCTGGTTACCCCGGTGATGACCTTTGGCACCGTAATCATCTTTCTGACAGGAAGCTGTAACCAACCTCCTCATCTGCCCTTCAAAGGAGACCCGCATGACTCCAGAGAGGAGAACCCACGCCTGCTGTGATGCACACACACAGCCAGGGCTTTTTCCATCGCCATCGTTTCTCTGGGGGAAATGTTGCATTTCTTTATCTTAATAACAACAAATCTTTAGTTTGTTCTATAGGAGCTCCATATGTTTAGTGTCAAAGACTTCTTAGATTGTGTTCATTGCTGGCACATAAAGAAAAATGCTTTGATTTTACTAAAGTGACACAAACCCATCTCAGCACTGTTTTTTATATCCTCTATATTATTTTGCGTAGTCTGTGTAACTGTTGTGCTTTATTTCTGCTGGCTTCTTTTATGGGATGTAAACCAGCCTCACATAATACCAGTTGAGTACTTTATTTTATGTTGCCAAAGGTTTAAAAACAGCCTGACAGAATAAGAAATTGTGAAAATTTAGAGGATGAATTATACCTGGTGGTATCTGATCTTGAATGGCAAATTTTAGAGTATTTTATAGGGAAGTGAAATAATGTTTGGACCTCTTATCAGGCAAAGAGAAAGTTGTTAAGAACTGCTCTAAAAACACCACCTCAGGGGGACTATATCCAAATCTCTCCGTTTACTGATGGGGCGTTGAAACGTCAATACGCGGATTCATACATTTAGAACTGGACGTTGCACCAGAACTGGAAGCGCGGACTGATACATTTTTAACAGCGGTCCTGCTTCAGCCCTCCGGGGCTTAATAACAAAATACAAAAAATACGAAAATTTTAATTTTGGAAACATTGTTGTCGGTTGTTCAACTTGCCGGCTTTTGCAAAATTGCTAAATACGCGCTAGCATGCATGTTTTAAGCTATGGTAGCGGTATGTTTTACCATGCCCGCGCCCTATAATCCGGAGCGCCTGATGTATGTGTTAAATACAGAAATAGCACCGTAACTGAGGCTGCACCTTTTAATACGGTGCGCCCTTTGGTCGCGAACATACGGTATATAGAACATAGGGCACGCTTGTGCGTGATATCACTCCGCGTCTGCGCAACGACCACAACCTCCTATCTTTAGTATTGCTGCGCCAACTGGTGGTCTTTTGGGTTGAGGATAACGGTGATCTATATGTAGCTATATGTAGCTATAGCGTCATTGGCCTCCACTCCAGCCACTCCTGGTAGTTCCTCAAAAACACTGAGTTTCTAGTGGATGCACAATCTGTGGAAGCCAACATAGAAACTTCTGAAGAGCCAAAGTTCTTGCAACAAAAATACAGTCCCCAATTAGGTTGTTTTGTTATCACACGACCCCGTCCCCATTATCTTAAGAGAATATAAAAGAATGAGTGGAGACAGAAGAGAGAATGAGACGTTTTTGGTGCGTGTCGCTCTTGATTTAGTGTTTATTTTTGCAGTAAACTTAAAGGAGGCCTTTTCACTTTATGTTTGATTAAATTTAAGCTGATATTCCATTCTTGACATCTTTACATTTACACTATTCATGGGAATTTTATTTGGTCATTTTGCTTCTTTTTATTTCCTATTTCCCACATTTATTCATAGTTTTTATTAGATTGTGAAGAGAATTATTATATCTTGTTAGCATCTTTTATCTTGTTAGCATGTGTTATACTATATGTTTTTGTTTTCTGTTACAGTTAGTTTAGAAGTTAGGGATAGTATATAATCTTTAGTAGGAATAAACATAAGCAAGTCAGTTGACCCTTCCTTGACATGAATGTTGTTTGGACGGTTGGGGCCAGGAGACAGTCAGACGGAAAGTGGTAGACCCCCATCGTAAAATATGACAGCATAGTTTACTGGTGTTGATAAGTTCCTTGGCAGGAATATGACCTCGGACCTGGAC
Organism: Takifugu flavidus; assembly: GCF_003711565.1. Lineage (NCBI taxonomy): Eukaryota > Metazoa > Chordata > Actinopteri > Tetraodontiformes > Tetraodontidae > Takifugu > Takifugu flavidus. Next base: position 17,213,574 of record NC_079524.1, read on the forward strand.
ATCTGGGGAAGATAATGGAGAAGAAGGACCGCACCAACACCAAAGGAGGCTGGAAGAAGAAGATGAGGTCATCCAAGAAGGACTGGATTGGACTGAATTAGCATCAATAATTTACATATGTCTTTCTATAAAAGATTGGGTCAAGGGATAGTTAGGTTGTCAGACTTCATGCCCTGACAATTGATTCTGTTGTTGCTCGGGTTATGAACTGGCCCAGAGCTCTGTATATTTGTATCTTGAATTGGTTCTATTTGCTAAATACATTGTGAAATTGACATTTGTTTACTTGAAGTCTTCATTTAAAGAACACGCGGATTGGCAGTGACACATGAGAGGTATTAAATTCAAACAATTGCAATAAATCCTATAACATTGAACAGA
>NC_079524.1:17214054-17279487 GCF_003711565.1 Takifugu flavidus
GAAGAGAAGAAGGAAGAACAGAAGCCCGTGTTCCTCAGTGTTGGTGTGGAGACGCCTGTTTGGAGGAGCAGGAAGCAGGCTGGACTCTTCCAGCTGGCTTTAATGCCACTTCTCTTCTGAGAACCTCCCAGCAGCTTTCTCTCCACCATCTTTTTACGCTGAAGCTTCTTGATCATTTCAGGTCAGATGTTCTTGGACTGAGGTTAAACATGTTTGTTCTTGTGCTCGGAGCGAACCGATGATCCTCTAAAGTCAGGCATCCTAAAGGTGGATGTTTCCTGAGGCCTGGAGGCTTTAAAGTGGCGCTTTTACCCACTTGTCCTCGTTCTGCTGGAAACTTGATCCAAAAACCTTTTCTGGAGCTTCATGTTCTGCTTTTTTGAAGGAATGAAATGGTTTCATCAGCGCTGCCAGGGGCTGAGCAGGCTTCATAAATCTGAAGCTCTGAGATCCTTTAAAGATCTCCTGGAATCAGCAGATGGGGGTTTGATCAAAAACTGTAAGAATCAGTCAAGCTATCAAATCTTGACTCAGTCCAAGCGTGAACCAGTCCATCCAGAGCTGATTATGGCTCAGCCAGGAGGAAAGCACGGCCTGGGGGGGTTCATATGGAGCAGGCACACTCTGGCTCTATTGCTACTGAAAACAGCCCTTCAGCACAGCAGCCTGAATACAGTTCTGGAGAACACCTGTTCCCAACAGAACCTGTTTAAAACGGGACCAGTAAAGATGCCCGGCGTGACCACGACCACGGGGAGAGAGGGGGGGGGGGCAGAGACAGGCGGTAACGCCGCTGCCCACCGATTCACCTGGAAACAACAAAAACCCCAGCAGCTTGGACCCAATATGGCAGCGTGTTCCTCAAAAACGCTCCTCAAACTCTCCCCACAGCTTCATTGCTAAACAGGATTTGGGTTTTTTGTCCGTGCTAAATGGAAAGTGTTTGTCCTTTGGTGGTCCAACAGGACCACGATTTGGATGGATGATTTGATGTTATTGAGAATAAAAACAGCTGAAAATGGAAGTGGAGATGTTTCAGAGCACCAGAGTTCAGAAAGAGTTTCTAATCAAACACCGCCTGTTGGGAATGATGAATGGATGAATTTTTATTTAATTTAGACTAATTTAGACTAATTTTAACATCCTTTATGCCAGTTCCATAGAGCGTGCGCGCACACACACACTAGCAAAGATGATATCCAAACAGCCAAATAAATGGGAGTCAAAAGAAATAATTTAAAGCTCATAAGTCAGAGTCAAGGTCGAGGGTTTTCTATGGCCCCCGGGATGATTTATTATTAACCGGCCCACAGGCCGCAGATGTCTTACACAGGCCAATACTACATTTCCCACAATGCAACGGTGACAGTCTGAGCAGGAGGTGGCTTCATTTCATTATTTATCAGTAGTCATTAGCATAACAGCAAAAGTTAACTTTCAGATACCCATAAAATGGCAAAACGGAAGGTGGACACTGAGAACCGGGGGTTCAAACAAGGTGGGAGTGGGAGCACATGTTCACGGAGGCAGCTGGGAAACCTGGTGTCTTCTGAGTGGAGAAAGGGTGGCGGTAATGAAAGAATATCATCTGAGACGGCATCATGAAGCTAAACACAAGACAAGAATATGGACATGGAACAAAAGCTACAGAAGGTTGAGGAGTTAAAACCAGGCCTCAAATCTGGACAGGTTCTGTTCAGAAAAGCCAAATCTCAAAGCGAGGCTGCTGTCAAGGCCAGTTTGATTCTGGCAGAAGAGATCGCTCAATCAGCCCGGCCATTTCCAGAGGGGGATTTCATCAAACACTGCATGCTTAAAGTTTGTGAGCAAGTTTGCCCAGACAAAAGGCAACTCTTTTTAAACGGGAGCCTGAGCAGAAACACCATTGTTGTCCCTCAATCTAAAAGAGCAGCTGGAGAAAAAGGGGAAAGATTGCATGGCATCTTCCCTGGCTGTGGATGAGAGCAGCGACATTAGAGGGGACTCCAGCCTCAACGTGACAGAGGAGTTCAGGCGTTACGTCCTGTGCACGGCACAACCACAGGACAGGATTTGTATGAAGAGGTGTCAAGATGTGGAAATGAGATGGAGCTGCCTCGGGAAAAACTGGTGGGTTGGACAACAGACGGAGCACCTGCCATGTGTGGACACAGGAGTGGACTGGTGGCCAAGATACGGGAGAAGATGCAGGAGGAAAACGTTACGGCTGAACTGACAGCTCATCATTGCATCCTACACCTGGAATCGTTGTGTGCTGAAGCCCTGAACATGGAACATGGAATGTTCACCATCACGCACGCAGGGAACTTTATCAGAGCCAAAGGTTTAATTCAGCACCAGTTCAAGGCGTTTCTGAGCCAGTGGCAAACGCAGCGTGGTGATTTGCCCCATCACACTGAGGTGCGATGGCTAAGCCAGGGAAAGGTGCTGCAAAGATGTTTCCAGCTTCCTGAGGAGATCGGATGTTCTTGGACAGCAAAGGGAAAGACACGACTCAGCTCCCAGACCAAAGGTTCTTGTGTGAAACGGCTTTTCTGTGGGACATTCCGAGTCATCTGAATGCAATGAAGCTGCAGCTGCAGGGTCGGGGTGGTGTCCCCTCTGATATGTACAGTACAGTGAAGGCCTTTAGAACCAAACGCACTCTGTGGGAGGCACAGATGCACAAAGGAAACTTGAGCCACTTTCCCAGCTGCCAGACCCTGAAAGAGAAGCTCTCTACCAGTGTGTTCCCGAGCGCACAGTTTGCTGATTAAATGAGTGTTCTCGCCGCTGACTTCCCACGCCGAGTCACTGACTTAAAAGCACCAAAAAGCAGGTTTGAACTGCTCAGCCGTCCGTTTGAGGTTGAGGTGGAAAGCTCAGCACCAAAGCTCCAAATGGAGGTGATTGAGCTCCAATGCAGTGATGCCCTGAAGGCAACACATGGGGCAGTGGGTGCTGCGGAGTTTGCCCGTTTCCTCCCCGACACACATCCAGGCTGCTCCAACGTTGCCTGTGTTTGGCAGCACAGACCTGCGGGAACAACTGCTTTCTTTGATGAAGCTGAACAAAACATCACACAGAAGTGGACTTCCTGCTGAACACCTTCACTCATTGTGAGGAGTTCCTCAGCTCAGAGCCGGACCCCCAACATTGATGAACTCGTCCAAAAGATGAGACACCACCAAGTATCAGCCTCAAACAAGTGAACATTAAGCTGCAATAACACATTTACAATTATTACTCAGCTCAAGTTTAAAAGTTAAAGGTAAATTTAGCCCACTTTTGCTAAATGAGAAAATCTACTGATGGTGCCTTGAATAATACCGCTTCATTCATTTAATGTTCATGTTATGGGGATTTTTATAGAAAGCAAATTTGTCTTTTGTGCCTCTTGAAAATTAAAAATGACTGACAGAGCCATAAGAAACTATTGCTTTATTTATCTGATCATATTGTAAAATATTTGTGAGGTTTTCAGTTGGTTCAGTTTGGTTCACTAGACCAGGGGTCACCAACACGTTGCCCGCGGGCACCCGGTCGCCCGTCAGAACCACATGAGTCGCCCATCGGCCTGTTCTAAAAATAGCTGAAATAGCACCACTGACCAATGAGCTGCATCTCATTTATTTTGTTTGCTATTCTTGTTTAAATCACACTTACACATAAACTGGAAATAATAATATACAGTGATCCCTCGCTATAATCGCGTTTCATCTTTCACAGCTTCGCTGCTTCACGGATTTCTTTTGCGAGTCGTTCATTGCAGTTCTCAAATATAATTGAAGGTGGCATATCCGTTTATATAAATCTTCTTGCTCAGAAAAAGAAAGAGCGCCAACAACTACCCATAACAATGTTCTCAGGACGAAGAGGCACAGCTGGGACTGGAAATACGCGAGTGAATGTTTCCAACCTTGTATTACTAGATTAAAATTATTGTTTTAAACAAATTTTGGGCTTTAAAACAGGTTTTGATTTTTGGTTTCATTCTATAGTTCAGTATTGCATTGTAAAATAATAATTTAAAAAAAAGCTGACTACTTCACGGATTTCACTTTTCGCGTGTTATTTTTGGAACGCAACTCCCGCGATAAACGAGGGATCACTGTATTTAAAAAAACTTTGAAAAATGTTTAATATAAATGAACTATGACCTAGTATAGTTCAAAGGTCAGTATGATGCGCATGACCAAAACGTAGCATCTACGCAGATCGCTACGACCAAACAGCCGAACGGGCGCAGCCAAAATGAGGAGACTGACCCATAAAAAGATGGCAGAAAAAAGAAAGAAGACAGATCATTTTCACCAGGAAACTTTCTTTCTCCACAAGAGAAGAACTTCTCACACTACTGCCCCTAAAGACAACTACGAGGGGAGTTGACACATATAACGAGGGGAGTTGACACATATAACGAGGGGAGTTGACACATATAACGGGGGAGTTGACATATATAACGAGGGGAGTTGACATATATAACGGGGGAGTTGACACATATAACGAGGGGAGTTGACACATATAACGAGGGGAGTTGACACATATAACGAGGGGAGTTGACACATATAACGAGGGGAGTTGACATATATAACGGGGGAGTTGACACATATAACGAGGGGAGTTGACACATATAACGAGGGGAGTTGACACATATAACGAGGGGAGTTGACATATATAACGATGTGAAGGAGTTTTTGGTGGAGAAAAAAGTGCCGCTGGAAAAGCTGGTATCAGTGACTACAGACGGGGCTCCCGCTATGAGCGGCCCACTACAGACGAGCTCCCGCTGTGAGCGGCCCACTACAGACGGGGCTCCCGCTATGAGCGGCCCACTACAGACGAGCTCCCGCTGTGAGCGGCCCACTACAGACGGGGCTCCCGCTGTGAGCGGCCCACTACAGACGGGGCTCCTGCTATGAGCGCCCCACTACAGACGGGGCTCCCGCTGTGAGCGGCCCACTACAGACGGGGCTCCCGCTGTGAGCGCCCCACTACAGACGGGGCTCCCGCTGTGAGCGGCCCACTACAGACGGGGCTCCTGCTATGAGCGCCCCACTACAGACGGGGCTCCCGCTGTGAGCGGCCCACTACAGACGGGGCTCCCGCTGTGAGCGCCCCACTACAGACGGGGCTCCCGCTGTGAGCGGCCCACTACAGACGAGCTCCCGCTGTGAGCGCCCCACTACAGACGGGGCTCCTACAGACGGGGCTCCTGCTATGAGCGCCCCACTACAGACGAGCTCCCGCTGTGAGCGGCCCACTACAGACGGGGCTCCTACAGACGGGGCTCCTGCTATGAGCGGCCCACTGCAGACGGGGCTCCCGCTGTGAGCGGCTCACTACAGACGGGGCTATGAGCGGCCCACTACAGACGGGGCTCCCGCTGTGAGCGGCTCACTACAGACGGGGCTCCCGCTATGAGCGGCCGACTACAGACGGGGCTCCCGCTATGAGCGGCCACTACAGACGGGGCTCCCGCTATGAGCGGCCCACTACAGACGGGGCTCCCGCTATGAGCGGCCCACTACAGACGGGGCTCCCGCTATGAGCGGCCCACTACAGACGGGGCTCCTGCTATGAGCGGCCCACTACAGACGGGGCTCCTGCTGTCTGTAGGCCTCACTCTGTGCCAGAGTGATGGGCTTTGAGCACGTGATGACTCCTGTGGTGCAGATCAGAAACAGCATCCGCTCCAGAGCCAAACAGCTCAGAACATTCAAGGTTCTGTTGGAGGAGCTGCCAACTGAATATGGTGACCTGCTCCTACACACAGAAATCCGATGGCTCAGCAGGGGACGGATTCTGCTTCCTTTTTTGTCCCTTTTGAGTGAAATAAAAGAGTTCATGCAGTCCAGAGGGGAAGACGCCGCGCTGCTGGATTGATTGATTGATTGATTGATCCCTTTAGGGGGTGTCCATCAGGGAAATTAGCATCTCCAATAAAACGTACAGCACTGTACCATGGGTTTAGGTTTCCTTTCGTTTTCTTGACTGCTTCATTCAAAACAGAACACATTTCATAAATCCACAATAACAAATTCATATTCCACAAAGAACCAGTTGTTAAAACAATAAAATGGAATGCCTTGATCTCTCCCTCTTTACATACTCTCCTTTTTTAAATCAAGGATTGATTGTCCCCCTGGTGGAGGGACAAAGTTTGATCATCCGTCACAACATTCCCGTCGACCAGCCGCAATGTGCGTCCGAAACACGCGCACGCTCATTGCGCACACGCAGCTTATTAAGCCGCATCTCGCAGCGGAACATTGATTCGAGACGACAGCAGTGAAAGAACCAAATGCTACCTGAATATTAGAGGTTTTCCATCAGGGCTCGGTCACTCAAGATGGAGCCCGAAGTTGAGAACTTTCACTTTCGCTTCTTCTTCCTCTTCGTCCCGTGTTTGTGGTTGGATCGCGTCATATCCAGCACAGGCGCCTCTCTTCAGAACAATTTGGTCCACGTTTTAACTGAAATACTGGGAAACAACTGGAGTTCGTCTGACAGATGTTCGTTTTTGGGTGCGGAATCAAACTGGGTCAACTTTTTGATCTATAGGATCCCCTCTGGTTCAAAGTGTCCCCTATAGGATATTGACAGTACTGACCTTTTGGGGGCTGCACACACCTCTTAATGGTGACGGCACCAACGGAGCTGATCCAGTTGTCATCAGCTGGCCAGTCTGACTCCAGCTCATTAGGGGAAATTAGCTTCTCTGGAGGAGAAGCTTTCAAAACTTGACGGGCTGGGGGGAAAATGACTGTGATTTTGGAATCAGCGTGCCAATTTTATTTTTAATCAGAATAATTTAGAATAATTTCAACAGGATATTTTCAAATTGTTCCCCAGTGTAACTTCACCTGAAATTGTGGACTCCAGAATATCACCATTAAATCCATTTAATCACTTAATAGCTGTGGAATTTGAGCCGTGAGAAAAATATCTCTCCATCATGATTTCCAGAATGTTTCATCAATATCTGAGATTCTTCGAAAGCTTCGCTGGTGTTGGGTTTTTATTGCTTCTGCTTCATTTTCAGGTGCAGTTCTTTTATTTTTAAATCAAATCAAATCATCTTTATTTGTAATGTCTGTTGTAGTCAAACTTGGTGCTATGCAGAATCCCAGGGCCTGATCCCTAACAATCAACAGGAAAATCTCCCCTTTAACAGGAAGAAACCTTGAGCAGGACCAGGCTCATGGGGGGGGGGGGGACCCTCCTGCTGATGGGGGGGTGGGTAGGGAGGTGGATCAGGTGCGCCGTGCAGGTCTCACTTTCCTTTACCTTCACTTCCTGTTTCCCTGGCAAAGAGGCCGTGGATTATTGATGCCTCCACAACCCCCCCCCCCCCCCCCCCCCCCCCCCCCCCCTCGCTGCAGAACCCACCGGCGCTCCGCGGGACTCTCCAAGCATCACGAGTCTCCTGAGAACATGCACAAACCCCGGCCGCAATATCCAATAAAGCAGAACCGGGGGAGGGGCGCGGGGCCGGCGGGAGGGCTCGCCCACCCGGAGCAGGAGGCGGCAGGACCAGACCGGGTCCAGCAGAACCCGACACAGAGAAGGAGACAAGGACACCTTCTGGTCTTTCATTCCACACAACAGCAGGAAGATCTGGGATAAATGTTGAGGGGAATAACGGTAATTCTAGTTTTCCAGTTGGACGAGGCATTCAGGAACACGCGGCCCACCTGCCCCCCCACCCACCCCCGCAGAAACATGATTCAATGATGAAACATTCATGATAACATTCTGCTCCTTCCCTTATCTTTCAGAAAGGTCTCAAAGGCTCCTGGTACTCCAGAGCTCCAGATATGAGATTAATCAGGAGGAATTACCAGTGTTCGAAAGCCCACACTGTTTATATTATTGTATACTGTTAGAGTTTATCTAAGTAGTATGTTTATTCATCGTTATTTAGTTTTTCCTTGAAGTTTCATATTTCCGATGCTCTCGAATGCAACACTGATGTCCGACGCTCTTAAACGCACCACTGCCGTCTGGGCATTAAGGATGGGCGATACCACACTTTTGGGATTCGATACGATACCGATACTTTTTCTTGTATTTTCATCGATATCGATCCCGATACCGATACCGTTCATTTCTTACTGGCAATTTTTGTCAGTCAAAATATTATTACATTTAAGACAAATACAGACCATTTATATACAATTTATTATGGTCAATTGATTAGTAGGATTTCCTTATCCTTTAAACCTGCATAAGACAGTTGTTCCATAAAAAAATAACTAGAACAATGTCTGACACCATCACACCTTTAGTGCACTTGAGGTATGTTATCACACTTTACTGAAGTCTCAGATTGCTGTTCAGAAATCGTATCATATTCACATTTTCTGCTTTAACACGATTGCGTCTCTGGCTGATTATTTTCTCCGGCTCTGCCTTTTGCTGACTGTGGGCTCGGCGCAGGCTATGTTGCAGGTTGATGCTCATTCCCTATCTCCTGTCACGTGACATGGGCCAGCTCAATACGCCGCCAGGTATAGGGGTGTCTTGGCACATATTAATTTAAGTAACTAATCTAAAACGGCGGAAAGTGATGCATACACCCCCAATTTTTTTTTTTTAGTTAGTATCGATATTTATAAAAGAACATCGATACCAAATGAGTAGCTTGTGAGTATCGATATATCGATACCACGGGATCGATCTGCCCATCCTTACTGGGCATGCGGTACTTTAATTAGTTAATTGTTCACACCCGATGCAACTGTAGAGAGTGCGTGTCCATTCAGATGCAGCTACGCTGAGATAATTTCACCTTTTCTGCCTATTTTTCTTCATTTGCCTGTGCTCCTGTGGTTTATTGCTGTGTGTGAATGCCATAAGGTAAGGAGTTGGCAGTGCATAGTTGTACATAAGCTAACTTTATGTTGCGTTAATGTGTGTTCAAGCTAATAATAATATCTAAATGTCTCGTGTTAGGTGATTTGTTGTGGGATAAATGAGAATTGAACTGTACTGCTTCATTTGCGGTGTTGTTCATTTGATTGTGTTTGTGTATTTGATGTGTGTTTGCTGTGCTGATGGATATTCGTTGTGTTGTTGTTGCAGACCACAGCAGAATAAATCATAATCCATAACCTGGACATCTGTATTCGTGTTCTTTAATTTGGACACCAACATCCCACATCTTGCCGCTCTAAACCAGCTAAATTCCTGGAGACCCCCAAATCTCCTTTTTAACCAGAGTTGTATTTATTCCAGAGGAACACGCCCCCCAGCCCTCAGCATAGAGATAAGGAGCCAATGATAGGAGGGAGGGGCCAAGATGGGGAGAGGGAGTGGCCAAGAGAGGATGGGGAGGGGCCAAAAGGAAAGGGAGAGGTAAGAGAGGGGAGGGAAGGGCCAAGATGGGTGAGGAGAAGCCAGTAAGGGAGGAGGGAGGAAAGGAATCAAAACCGTCTTCAATGTACCTTTATACTCCCTCCCTTTCTCCCAGTATAACAATGTAGCAGCAACAGCAGCAGCATAATTGTGCTGCTAACCCTGCTGCCCAGCACAAACACAACGCACAACAGCACCACACAACTCCCTCGCACCAATAACGCTCTCCTGACGTTAGCAGTGACAGCTAACGTGAGCTTATTTGAATAAAGATAGTTTAATTAGCAACACTCACGCCGGCTGCTGATGAATAAAATGCACGTCTGAGGTGCACAGGTGCTTCACATTGTTCAAACATGCATCACTGCCACAGACAGCACACAGAGGGCGTTTGTGACTGGTGATGATCCAGTTCTGCAGGTTCTGCAGGTGGACTCAGAGTCCATAGAGCACATGTAGCGCTCCTGACAACCTGTCATCACACCTGATGGAGCCCATCATCACCTCCAGCACAGGTGAGCAGCCTCCGTCTGGCTCTGCAGCCCAGGAAGTGCTAAAGCTAATCTGGGTGGCAGCAACGCGCTGGTCCCCTTCGTCCTCCGACAGTTTGTGCAGTAGAAGCTGAGATGGGAGTTTCACACAATCATTTCTGAAGCACCGATGCCAGAATTCTTCTGAACACAGAAGAAGCTGCAAACCCACAGAAAGGACCACAGTGAGGCCACAACCTCGATGTTTTCACTGATGATGCTCAGCAAGAGTGGAAGAAAAGGTCAAAAGATCAAAGGAAAGGTCAAAAGATTAAAGCAGAGGTCACACTATTAAAGGCAGGGTCAAAATATCAGAGCAGATTTTAAAAAAAGATCAAAGCAAAGGTCAAAAGATCAACAGAAAGGTCAAAAGATCAACAGAAAGGTCAAAAGATCGACAGAAAGGTCAAAAAATCAAAGAAAAGGTCAAAATGTCAAAGAAAAAGATCAACAGAAAGGTTAAAAGATCAAAGACAAAGTCAAAAGATCAAAGTTAAGGTACGCTTTAAAGGTGTGTAATGACACAGAGAGGCCGAGCGGCACCTGCCATAGTGGCTAACATCCTGTGACAGCAGCCCCCCCCCCTCAACTCAATTGTTCTTTTCTTAAATAAAATATGAATCTGTCCAGAATAATAAAGTTTCAAGTCAGAATGTTTCATATCAGAGACCAAAATCCAACATCTCGTGTCTCTAAACGCTTTGCTCAGGATTCAGAGTCCAAAGCAGAATTAGCAAGGCAGCATTAATATTTCAGAGCTTTTTAGATTAGATGATTAATTTTATTCAAAAGTATAATGAAGACGGTGAAGTTTAGGAAGACTTTAATGAGACTAAGTGCCTTCAGCTGAATCATGTTTACAGCTAAATGCTAATGCTAGCCTGCTAACGTGATCCTCCTGCTTCGTGTAGCAAATACACCAATCTTCACGCCTCCCTGCCAGCCTGGGCAGGAGCTGAGCTGGTTAGCTGGTTTCAGCTAAACCCCACCGTGGTTGTCACCTGACAGGTGGAGGTGGGGCCCCATGAACTGGCCCCACACCTCTTTGTGGATCACCTGTTTGCTAAGGGTTCTGTATCACCAGCACCGGGCAGCATGGCCCCCTCAGCACTGGTTCCTAATGGTTCCAGCAGCTCCAGAGTTCATTAGAACATGTTGCTATGCTATGCTATGCTATGCTAGCATATGTAGGGCAAGCCTCTCAACATGGTCTCCAGCACGTTGTTAGCCAGCGGCTACAGCTGATCTGAAGAAGCTTCTGCCAGAATCGGCCCAGCAGTTTTGTGTCTCTGGGCCGATCCGGATCCCCTCCTCATCTGTGACGGAACCATCAGGAATTCTTGTTTTTTGGCAGCCAGATAAGCAGGAAATAAATGACGTGAAATGTTCAGTGGGATGAATTCAAACGACTGTAGCTTTCAACAGGGAGCTAATGACGCTAATGATGCTAATGTAGCCTCTGAGGGCTGCTCAGGTAAGTCTGAAGTTAGAAGCATCAATATTCCAGCCTAGAAACTCCAAAACAATCCCAGTTTCTTTATGATTCCCGTCCTCACCAACAGTCCGACGTTCCTCAGTGGTGGGTGCTTCACACCTCTGGCCCCGACCACTGGAAGAGCTCGTTTCCGAGCTTTGTGGACAAACTTCCCAACCAACTTCCTGTTTGTCACATGCGCGTTTTCCCTCGGCCTCGGGAATTCCTGCAGGACAGGAGACGCTCAGAGGCAGGAGTTTGGTCCTCCCGAGCGTCTCTGGGTGGATTTGAAGGAAAACTAACTGCTTCTTTTATCGTACATCTTGTAACACAAGGAGATGCCAAATGCTAAGTGGGTAGCACCAATGCTAATGTGGCACCAATGCTAACGTGGCACCAATGCTAATGAGGCACCAATGCTAACGTGGCACAATGCTAATGAGGCACCAATGCTAACGTGGCACCAATGCTAATGAGGCACCAATGCTAACATGGCACAATGCTAATGAGGCACCAATGCTAACGTGTCACCAATGCTAATTTTAGCAGTGAGCATGTGCGCAGCAGGACAACAACGTCATGGGACGAGATGGCTCATCAGAGACTCCATCCAACGGTGCATCCATCCATCATCCAATGGTGCATCCATCCATCATCCAACTGTACTTCCATCCATCCATCATCCAACTGTACATCCATCCATCCATCATCCAATGGTGCATCCATCCATCATCCAACTGTACATCCATCCATCATCCAATGGTGCATCCATCCATCATCCAACTGTACATCCATCCATCCATCATCCAACTGTACATCCATCCATCCATCATCCAACTGTACATCCATCCATCATCCAACTGTACATCCATCTTAAATTTATTAAGTTTGTGCTGGTGAGTCCAAATGGGTGCGTCTGAAGGGAGAACGTTCACCAGAGGAGAGCTGATCAGGTGCACGCAGGTGCACGCAGGTGTACGCTAGCCTCTAGTGTAATCTGCCCTTCCTGCTCCTCTCTGGGGTAAAACACATTGGAAAGAGCTTTTAGTTTGGGGCTGTTTTTATTGTTAAAGAAGGGGGGGGGGGTTGTGGGGGGGTCGCTGGTGTTTCTTGAAAGTCGATTATATTTTACTGAACGCTACAATTGGTGGGGCGCCTGGGTAGCAGCGACCACAACCGCCTGGCCCCCATCTCAGCGGCCCACAGGAGCCCGTTGGTCCCCCATTGGTCCCCCGTAGGTCCCCCGTTGGTCCCCTACTGGTCCGTCGTTGGTCCCCCGTTGGTCCCCGGTTGGTCCCCTACTGGTCCGCCGTTGGTCCCCCATTGGTCTCCCGTTGGTCCCCCACTGGTCCCCCACTGGTCCCCCACTGGTCCCCTGTTGACTATGAGGGGGGAGGACCTTTCTTGGCCTGACAATCCTGCCGCAGCTCTGGCAGTAAAGGATCCGATATCCTCACTAGAGCCCATCAGAACCCATAATCACGAGATTAGGGACACGTCCCCCCCCGGCGCCACCAGCCGTCTTCTGGCTCCCGGAAGGTCTCCTGTCGGCGCTCGCGCAGCATTGGAGCGACAGAAGGGGCTGAGGACGGGACCAGATGGCGGTGGTCCTCCAGGCACAGTGTTGCTACAGGGGGGAAGGAGGGGACACAATACGGGAATAACATCTCGGAATAACATCTCGGAATAACATCCAAGCAGAGTCTTCTCATGGACACTCACTTTCTAGAAGAGAGACAGAAGAAAGAGTGAGGAGGTCAAACCAGGCTGCGGTTCCGTTCGTCACCGCCAGGGGGCAACAGAGGGCCTAAAGGTGACGTGGATCGCTGCACAGTTGCTCGCGCCTCCATCAAAGGTCCAGGCGCAGCAGATGGACCCCCCCCCCCCCCCCCCCCCCCCCCCCCTCCACACACACACACACAACACACACACACCCAGGCAGCGTGTGTCCCCCCCACAGGCGAATCACCTCTTTGAGGGGGGAACTTTGGTCTTGACTTCAACACTCTCAGCAGAGCGTCTCCATGGCGACCGCTTCGCCACGTGCTTTATTATTTAGGGTTTGATCGGAGTCGCATCCCAACAACGATCCAGATGAAGAATTCGCGATTGTCCCGCTCACGCGCGGCCCTCAGACGTCCTGCCGCTTGACACCACTGCCCCCCAGTGGTGAGAGGAGGAACTTCAACCCAGTTTCTGCTCTTCCTGTCCTGAGCCTGGTCCTGGTCCTGGTCGTGTTAGCTTCAAACGACCTGAAACACGAGAAACACAAATGAGGCAAAGACAACAGTTTTGAATTTTACTTGCAAGGAGAACGGAGAGATGTGCTCAGTTCCAGATCTCCAACTCGTTCTGACGCACACCTCCCGCCATCCTTCTTTTATTGAGATTAGGAGGTCCCTAGTTACAGAAGTCAAATGTGTCTAAGGGGGGGGGACACAAGATAGCAGGTCCCAATCAAAGCAAAAGACTGTGAGTCATAATGGTGAGATTATACGTAGGCCTTCACTGATTTGATTAGCTTAGCTCGCACACAGCACATTCTTCCATAGCAGACAGATTAAAAGAACTCCTCCTGGAAACAAACGCCGCAGCGTTTCCATCCCCTACCTGTCTGGAGTCTCGGAGAAGTTTAGGAGGATCTTCCAGAAACACGACATACCGGTTCATTTCAAACCCAGCAACACTCTCAGACAGAGGTTAGTACACCCAAAGGACAAGACACCAAGACCCAAACAAAGTAATGTTGTTTATGCTGTACAGTGCCAGGAGGAATGCAAGGAACTGTACATTGGGGAAACCAAACAACCTCTCCACAGAAGAATGGCACAACACAGACGTGCCACCTCTTCGGGTCAGGATTCAGCAGTCCACTTACACTTAAAGGAGATTGGGCACTCCTTCGAGGACAGCCAAGTAAGGATACTGGCCAGAGAAGACCGCTGGTTTGAAAGGGGGGTTAAGGAAGCTATCATGTTAAATTGGAGAAACCATCCTTGAACAGAGGTGGTGGCCTGAGGCACTTCCTATCACCCACATACAATGCAGTCCTCCACTCTTTCCAACAGCAAAACAAACATTCACACCATTCCAGGAGACCCAGTGACTCATCACCATGTGACCCAGCAGACAAAGGGGAGACACCTCAACAGAAACTAGGTGAACGACCGACCAACGACCCGACCAACGACCCTGCTAACGACTCTCAGGTGACCACCCGGATCATTAGCATGCCAATGGTCCACAGGGGCTATATATTTTCAAGCTCTCTCCCCAGCGATTTCAGAACTGAAGAAGCCTTCTGGATAGAAGGCGAAACGTCTTCAAGAGAAGAAACCCAGTCCAGTTGACAGAGAAAACTACCTTGGATTTTCCTTAAGTTGATCACATAGCGCTGAGAGGAGACAACAGCTCTCCAGAGTCAGAGGGCAGGTGCTGGGCTAGACTTGTTCTGCGTCGCAGCGTTAGTCCGTTACGCCGCGTCATTCTTTTCCACCAGCCGAGGCTCGCTCTGAACTCAGCCGTGGGTATGTTTAGCTCTTTGGCTATTTCCACGGCCTTGAGCTGAATGACAGCTCTGCTGATGGGCGTCCCGTCCTTTCGTTTCTCGTCCACGTACGCGCACACCCTCCTGTCGAGCTCTTGGAAGCGGCTGCTCTGAGGACCACGGAAAGCTTTTCTCTGACTGTGAGCATTTTTTAGGCCATCTTTTTGAGCTCTCCATCTCCGTACATTACACTCCGTGACACCATATTTCACAGCCGCTTTGCAATTGTTTGAAGACTCCGCCTCATTTATCACCATCATCTTGAAGTTTGCATCATAACTTCTCCTCAGCTGCCGGTTAACCTGGCCGATCTTCGACCCACTTCTCCAGATTGTCGCTACGTTTCTCTATTTTCTGTTATCTCTTCTCTTATTTTCTTCTGTTTTCTTTCTTACCGCTATTTTTTATTTTTCTTCTTCGTGCTACCGCTATTTTTATTTTTATTCTTCGTGACAGGGGTTCGCTTTGGCCTGGGGAGTTAAGTTCAGCATTCGCACGTGATGACTCCAGTGGTGAAGATCATAAACAACAGCAAAGATATCTGGCGCCATCTAGCGTTGTGAATGGGTATAATGTCTAGACCCCGAATGTAAGACGACCCCCACTTTTTCAGTCTTATTTCAATGCAAAAAACACCGTCTTATATTCGGGCCAATACGGTAAAGCCATAGGTTGTATAATGCTGCTGTATCTGTCCTACCGTCCCTCCTGTTGAGACATGTGTTACACCATGGCTCAATATAGCGGCCCATTTATACAGATTTTTGGTAGGATAGGTTTTCCTGCTGGTCATACATAGATGTCTTCTTTTAAGGTTGCACACAGCCAGGGCTTTTTCCATCGCCATGTTTCTCTGGGGAAATGTTGCATTTCTTTATCGTAATAACAACAAATCTTTAGTTTGTTCTATAGGAGCTCCATATGTTTAGTGTCAAAGACTTCTTAGATTGTGTTCATTGCTGGCACATAAAGAAAAATGCTTTGATTTTACTAAAGTGACACAAACCCATCTCAGCACTGTTTTTTATATCCTCTATATTATTTTGCGTAGTCTGTGTAACTGTTGTGCTTTATTTCTGCTGGCTTCTTTAATGGGATGTAAACCAGCCTGACATAATACCAGTTGAGTACTTTATTTGATGTTGCCAAAGGTTTAAAAACAGCCTGACAGAATAAGAAATTGTGAAAATTTAGAGGATGAATTATACCTGCTGGTATCTGATCTTGAATGGCAAATTTTATAGGGAAGTGAAATAATGTTTGGACCTCTTATCAGGCAAAGAGAAAGTTGTTAAGAACTGCTCTAAAAACACCACCTCAGGGGGACTATATCCAAATCTCTCCGTTTACTGATGGGACGGTTGAAACGTCAATACGCGGATTCATACATTTAGAACTGGACGTTGCACCAGAACTGGAAGCGCGGACTGATACATTTTTAACAGCGGTCCTGCTTCAGCCCTCCGGGGCTTAATAACAAAATACGAAAAATACGAAAATTTTAATTTTGGAAACATTGTTGTCGGTTGTTCGACTTGCCGGCTTTTGCAAAATTGCTAAATACGCGCTAGCATGCATGTTTTAAGCTATGGTAGCGGTATGTTTTACCATGCCCGCGCCCTATAATCCGGAGCGCCTGATGTATGTGTTAAATACAGAAATAGCACCCGTAACTGAGGCTGCACCTTTTAATACGGTGCGCCCTTTGGTCGCGAACATACGGTATATAGAACATAGGGCACGTTTGTGCATGATATCACTCCGCGTCTGCGCAACGACCACAACCTCCTATCTTTAGTATTGCTGTGCCAACTGGTGGTCTTTTGGGTTGAGGATAACGGTGATCTATATGTACCTATATGTAGCTATAGCGTCATTGGCCTCCACTCCAGCCACTCCTGGTAGTTCCTCAAAAACAGAGTTTCTAGTGGATGCACAATCTGTGGAAGCAACATAGAAACTTCTGAAGAGCCAAAGTTCTTGCAACAAAAATATAGTCCCCAATTAGGTTGTTTTGTTATCACACGACCCCGTCCCCATTATCTTAAGAGAATATAAAAGAATGAGTGGAGACAGAAGAGAGAATGAGACATTTTTGGGGCGTGTCGCTCTTGATTTAGTGTTTATTTTTGCAGTAAACTTAAAGGAGGCCTTTTCACTTTATGTTTGATTACATTTAAGCTGATATTCCATTCTTGACATCTTTAAATTTACAGTATTCATGGGAGTTTTATTTGGTCATTTTGCTTCTTTTTATTTCCTATTTACCACATTTATTCATAGTTTATATTAGATTGCAATAAATCCTATAACATTGAACAGACTGACTAAAGTCAAATGACCTGCGGTTCCCACCGATAGCCGTCATTCTGATGGGTTTTTGCTGGCTGCAGCTGAAATATTCCAATGCTCCATGTCACAGAGACAGTAAATACTAAACCCTAAAGGTTCTGAAGGCATGATGTAAAATAGTAACGTATAATACAGACATTTGAAGAGACAATTAAGAGAATGTTTCCATGCTTATAAGAGTGGCCGAGGAGCCATTTAGAACTTTATAAAGATGCATTGTGTGATACCAGGAACTAATTTAACTTCAAGGCGAAGCTGCTTCTGCTTTGTCGGCCATCGACTGATCTCCTGAAAGTCCACCAGCGCTTTTTAAAAACAGAATTTTTCATCTATGGAGGGAGTAGACGGCAGATGTTTCCACAGATGTTCTTCACCAGTGGTCAGTGAGTGATGCAGCAGATGAGCGGGAGTTGACTGGCTACCACCAGCCATGACTCAATGTCTTCAGCCCATAGTGTGGATTCTCTACGAGATCAGACAGCAGCTTCACTCCTGAACCCTGCAGCTGGTTCTGTCTCAGGTCCAGTTCTCTGAGATGGGAGGGATTGGACCTCAGCGCAGAGGCCAGAGAGCCACAGCTGATCTCTGATAAGCTGCACTTAATCAATCTGAAAAATGCAGGATGAGGTTATACGGTGCAGGTCTGCATGTTATCTGCGTCAGTACTAAACCTACGTTAGTTCTTAGTTGGGTCAGACCTGAATTCACGATATTCCAAGGAATTTTTTTAATGTGGTGCATCACAGCAGTGTTGAGAACAGCCTCACTTCACCATCTTAGCAGCTGGTATATAGGTAGAAAAATGAAGACTGACCTGAGCCTCTCCAGTTTACAGTTTGGACTCTCCAGTCCAGAACAGAGCCGCTTCACTCCTGAATCCTTCAACGTGTTGAAGCTCAGGTCCAGAACCCTCAGATGGGAGAGGTTGGACTTCAGAGCTGAGGCCACAGAATCACAGCTGGTCTCTGATAAACTGCAGCGACTTAGTCTAAAATAACAATTATTTCGAGAGAAGACAAATAAAAATCAACATGTACCAGAGCAAAACACAGCTTACAAGCAACAAACCTCTGGTCCTGCACCGGCTTATCTGCCGTATGTTCCTATTTTGGGTTCTTTCAGGGCGGTTGGACAAGATCTACAGCGTATGTAAAGTGTGTGTGGGTCAAAATACCTTCCAAGTTTGTGAGACCACATTTCTCAATAGCACTCAACTCTTGTCAGGAGTTGGGACAAAGCGACCCACTCCTGACAGCTTGTGGGCGATGCTGCAGCGACCCTGCAATCCCTACACTCTCTGGTGAAACCAAATCAAAGGTTTTAGACACTGCTGGATGCTGGAAGGGTGGCTATAGTCTGGACGCATCGTTCCCCTGACTGCACATTTCTCCAACAATGATTGGCAGCTGGTGTCACTTGTTCTCCAGATGAGAGAAGGAAAGAGAGCCCCCCCACAGTGTGTTTGATTGCCCCACTGCAAGCTCAATGCTGCCAGAAAACATTGCAGGAGC
The DNA here is from genome assembly GCF_003711565.1 of Takifugu flavidus. Classification (NCBI taxonomy): domain Eukaryota; kingdom Metazoa; phylum Chordata; class Actinopteri; order Tetraodontiformes; family Tetraodontidae; genus Takifugu; species Takifugu flavidus. Next base: position 17,232,808 of record NC_079524.1, read on the forward strand.
ATCAATTCCCCTCAGGGCATCAACAAGGACCTCAGGAAAAGCTGCAGCTGCCACCTACTAGAGACAAGCACACTGAGCTGAGATTCAAAGCCCTCTCCTCCCAAGACAAGAGCTTGTTTGTTGGAGGCTCTTCTGGGCGATACCTGGTGCCACAGCTCCAGCTCAGCCCGTCTCTGGAGCTGAGGTGGAGCTTAGCAAGTTTCATGGTTCTCCACCACTTCCTCTCACTGAGGACCTTCTCAGCTGGTGGTTTCTGCTCCACCTTCCAAGTTGAGCAAGTGATACTTCTGCATTCCTGCCACCAGTGTCTCTGCAGAAAGAGTCTTCTCTACTGTTTTATATTAGATTATAGAAAATTAGGATTTTTGTTGATGTCTTAGATGTTGTTGACTAAGAGCAGGTTTTTCTTTAATAACATAGAGAGATTCGATGAGAAGAGCAAATGTATTATTTTATGAGCTGCTTCCACTACTATTATATACACATACTTCCATATTGTCTTAGATTGCAAGCTGCATTTATTGCATCGTTCATAGAAAGTCATATTTGTGAGGAGAAAAACTCAAATAAGGTCATTTTCTTTAATGACCATTACAAAAGAAGGAGGCGATGAAGAAACAGATTTATCTAAATATTCGTGAAAACTTATGGATGGAAACCTTTTTAAAATGGTTGCATTGTGTAGAATCGGTGTAGAATCAACTTGTTGACTTCTGATTTGGACTCCAATGGAAGTGAGGTGCAACAATTGTGGATGCTGAAAGCTTCAGATCTTCATGAAGGTTTCTGTGGTTGGACTGACCTGCTGCCCCTTTAAGAGGGAGGCAGGTTTGGGCTTCTGGCTGGAATGAAGCCACCTCAGATGAGAATGACTGCAGGCTTTCGGTACCAAGGTTTAACAGGGGGCTCACTTCACACTTGGGCTTTTCTCTTTTTTGGGATGGCTTTTCTCAGTAGAGAAGGGGCATGGCACACTGCAGCAGCTTTCTTTTTGGGTTTTCTAGTTTTCCTTCTGATCTTTAAAAGACAGGAAGAACCATTTTTGATTGGTCTGAATGTTTGGGCGGTTTTGTGGCCAGCCTAAAATAAAACAAGACAAATCTACAACTGATACTTCCTTTCTAGTCATTGATGACCATCCTCACATGGGGCAGATTTCCACAACCAATTTAATACTGCAAATCTGTCCTGTGTGGTCTTTTTTCTGAGAACTGTAACACTACGTTTATAACAAAGATCACACATGTAAACATTTATTGTCTAACTAGTTACATCTGGAAAGTACTGGATCATCTCTGACTGACCTGAGAGTCTCCATCTTACAGAGAGGATCCTGGAGAAAACCACAGAGCAGCTTAACTCCTGGATCCTTCAGCTGGTTCCAACTCAGGTCCAGTTCTCTCAGATGGGAGGGATTGGACCTCAGCGCCGAGGCCAGAGAGTCACAGCTGATCTCTGATAAACTGCAGCTGCTCAGTCTGGATAAGGAATCATGGCAAGAAATGATCTCTATTGTAGGAAAAGTCATATTACACTTGCTCAAAATCATTATTTCATTTTATTTCATTATTCAATCAGGGCCCTTGGAGTCAGGAGAGCTCTGGCCCCCACTGATAAACTGGGATATTACAGCAACAACATAGTTAAAAAGTATCTATAAAATTGACTTTCAATGGCTCATTTAAATTCATACTAAACTTCTCTTCTTCAAAAGTCAGTGTAGTTTATCTTGAAGCCTTTTATTGTTTAGTTGTTATGTCGAAGATAAAAGGAAGCTGACCTGAGAGTCTCCAGCTCACAGAGAGGATCCTGGAGAAAACCACAGAGCTGCTTCACTCCTGGATCCTTCAACTGGTTCTCACTCAGGTCCAGAACCCTCAGATGGGAGGGATTGGACCTCAGCGCCGAGGCCAGAGAGTCACAGCTGATCTCTGATGAATTGCAGCCCCACAGCCTGGATAAGGAATAAATGGGGCAAATAAAAACACATTTCTAAATATGAAAATGAAGAGAAAAGCAGAAAATGTAAAGAAATTTAGAAAAGACCAACAGAGGCCTCCTGACCCGAGCGTCTCCAGTCTGCAGTTTGGATGCATCATTGCAGAAGACAGTAACTTTACGTCGGCATCTGTCAGGCTTTTGTTCTTGCTTAAGCTCAGCTCCCGTAGATGAGAAGGGTTTGACGTCATTGCTGAGGCCACAACTTCCCAATGACTTGTTGAAAGAACACGACCAGACAGTCTGTTGTGTATGAAACAAAAATAGTGAGTCAAACTTTGGGATTTCTAATCAACTTATCTGAGAATCTACCTCAACACAAATGTAGCTCATTTCCTGGAAAAGCTAAATTCAACACCGTAGAGCAACAGTTTGAACGACCATCAGATCTGAAATGCAACTGAATTATTCTCAACATTTGTCTTATTTTAGAACAGCTCATAATTACTCAATATTTAAAATGATTATAGCAAATGGTTTAAAGAAACGTGCATCTTTTATCTGTCTATCGGCTCTTTGGATATTTTGCATTTCATCCAATTTGTACGATGGTGCGTCAAGTCTTAATTCAGCGATCCGATCGATGACATCAGAGTCTCTGGTTGCATCGATTGCCCTCAGCTTCTGTTATATCTGCCTGTTTCCTTCAAATCATTTTCACTGCACCTTTTGTTGCTAGTGATGAAGTTGCCACCTAACGGGTGAGGAAAGGCTCAAACAACTTTGTGGGTCACATAAAGGCTCCAAACGGAACCGCCACAAAGACCTAAAACACCCATTTAAACCAACGAGGCCGGCTGTTTTTACGTTGAACAAATGAAGCAAAATAGTCACGTGTCATTAGTTAAAATGTGTTTTTCTGTTGTTTGAATACGATGTATACAAACAAACAAAAGTTATTTAATGACATGACAGTAATTTCATGATAGTCAGTTAACTTGTGGCTCCTATTATTCCTGCCTTATGTTGGTTTGTCTGGATTGACCTTTGAACTTATATCCAGCCAGTGTTGAACATTTCTGGATGAATTGTTGTTGTTTTTTTATTTATGGACGCTGCAATGGAAATAAAGAATTGAAGGAATGACCACTGGAGGGGGTATTGCTACCTGACATGATCCACTCGCTTGATTTAAACGCCGATGTCCGGCCCCAAAAATCTTTACTTACTGGAACTTCCTGCAGTTCCTCACAGCTGGAATCAGGCGACGTCGTCCCTCCTCTGAGGTGTTGTACTGCAGCAGGTTCAGCTCATCCAGAACCTCCTCTGACATCTGCAGCAGGTAGGCCAGAGCTGAACAGTGGATCTCTGACAGTTCCCTCTTTGATTTCTTCGCTGACTTCAGGAACTCTTGGATCTCCTGATGGACTGACTGATCCTTCATCTCCATCAGACAGTGGAAGATGTTGATGCTTCTGTCTGGGGAGATTTTATCACTGTTAACCTCCTTCAGGTTGTTGAGGACCTTCTGGATGGTTTCTGGGTGGCTGTCCGTCTGATCCAACAGTCCACCCAAGATCCTCTGATTGGACTCCAGAGAGAGACCATGAAGGAAGCGAACAAACAAGTCCAGGTGGCCATTTTTACTTTTCAGAGATTTCCTTAGTGCTCTCCTGAGGAAGTCATCAAGAGATGTGACTGGATCGTTATTAAACAACCCAGGAAACCAGGAAAAGTCGTTCGGTTTTGAATATTTTAGGAACTTATTTATAACCGCTGTGTCTTTCCTGGTGTAACAGTGGAACATGTAGACGGCAGCCAGAAACTCCTGAATGCTCAGATGAACAAAGCAGTAGACTGATTTCTGGAAGATCACACTCTCTCTCTTGAAGATCTCTGTACAAACTCCTGAGTACACCGACACCTCGGAGACGTCCAGTCCACATCGCTCCAGGTCTTCTGAGTAGAACATGATGTTTCCTTTCTGCAGATGTTCAAACGCCAGCCGACCCAACTTCAGAAGGAGTTCTTTATCAGCCTCAGTCAGTTCCTCTGGTCTCTGCTTTCCTCCATACTTCTGCTTCTTCCTCTTTATCTGAACCCTCAGGAAGTGTGAGTAGAGGTCAGTCAGGGTTTGGGGCAGCTCTCCTCTCTGGTCTCTGGTCATCATGTCCTCCAGAACTATAGCAGTGATCCAGCAGAAAACTGGGATCAAACACATGATGTGGAGGCTCCTGGAGCCTTGATGTGTGAGATGATTCTCTTGGACAGATCTTCATCACCGAACCTCCTCCTGAAGTACTCCTCCTTCTGGGAGTCAGTGAAGCCTCGTACTTCTGTGATCCTGTCAACACACGAGGGAGGAATCTGATAGGCTGCTGCAGGTCTGGAGGTGATCCAGATGAGAGCTGAGGGAAGCAGGTTCCCCTGGATGAGGTTCACCAGGAGCACGCCAACGGACGATACTTGTGTGACATCAGAGATGACCTGATGCTTCTTGAAACGCAGTGAAAATCTGCTTTCATCCAGGCCATCAAAGATGAACAGAAGTTTCCAGACAGTCAGATCTTCTGCTCTGATCTTCTGTAATGTTGGATGGAAAACATGAAGCAGTGAGAGAAGACTGTGCTGCTCATCTCTGACCAAGTTCAGCTCCCTGCATGAGAGCGGAAGCACCAGACTGATGTCTTGGTTCTCCAAACCTTCTGCCCAGTCCAGACTGAACTTCTGCACTGAGAAGGTTTTTCCAACGCCGGCGACACCGTTGGTCAGAACCACTCTGATGTGTCTCTGTTGCTCAGATAAGACTTTGAAGATGTCCTGGCACTTGATTGGAGTGTCCTGGATGTTCTTCTTGGAGGTTCTCTCAAGCTGGCTCACCTCATGTTGTGTGTCCACCTCCTCACTTTGTCCCTCAGTGATGTAGAGCTCAGTGTAGATCTTGTTCAGCAGGGTTCCACTTCCTGCTTCATGAGTTCCTTCAGTCACATGTTCACATCTTCTCTTCAGACTCATCTTATGACCTTCTATCACCTCCTGCAGATCACTTCCTGAACATAAGTAAACCAATGGTTTCCATCTATAATAAATCATCAACACAACTCCAAATTCATGACATCACAAATTAAATCTCATATTGAACAGTTTTACTTTGTTTGGGCTTCATTTCAGCATCTCCAGATCTGCTTCCAGATTGTGAACAAGAGGACTCTCCTGGTGGAGCTGACTGGTCCCAGTTTGATAGGATGTGCTCCCCCCTCTCACTATGAAACACATCTCTATTAGTCCTTTGATTTATAGGATGAAAGAACCTGATCAAGACTCAATATTGTTCCAGCATTTATGTCTGAATTCATCTTTCAGTTTAAACCTGATTCTTGTTTCTAATCAACAATATTCACATTAAGTCTGTAACTATATGACTGTCTGAGGTTTAAGTGTTAAACATCTCCAATAATAAACTCACAACCTGCTGCTGTTAATGTGACTAACAGCTGCCACACAAACACATCATCACGCTTTAGTTTTCTTACATTTCCTCTGAACTTCTGAAGTTTATTACTCTATCTTTGGACTGGTCACTCTTCAGGGACACACAGCTGGGCACTGTGGACTCTGCTCTGTCCTCGTCCATCCTGAGGAAACATCAGAAATAGTGATGAGACTGTGATGAAGGTAAATAATCTGTAGAGGTTGGAGTTAAATAATCCCAATTCACTGCATTTTTATCAAACAGGAACATTTCTAATCCATTCTGAATAGCAACTGAATCAATAAATCAATGATGTCTCTGTATCATTTTCATGTTTTCAGAGTTGAAGCTGCTTTTTTTAACTGTTCCCTGCAGTGAGAAAAGAACTGGCACCTTTTCCAGCCCCTCATCCTGCAGCACTGAATGTGCTCTAAAGTTCTTTCCAGAGCAAACGTCTCTGCACTTGCAGCAACATGTTGTAGTCATGGATCCGTGAGGAGAACCGGATACAGGAAACGCCCCCACTTTGATCCCAAAACCCAACTGGTGGCCAACGGTGGTCCGGCAACGACGGGGACGCTGGTCCATCGGGCCGACAACACTGGTTTTCCACAGGCCAACATGGTGAAAGGACTGTCTTCAGCTCAGCCACTAAATTATCTGGTGCTACATAAACATGCTAGTCAGGACTTTTTAACTTCCCTCATGTGTTCCCCTCTTCAATTATTTCTATGATCCAAGTCCTCAAAGATCACTGCTCTATTTAAAATAGATGAAAGAAATGACACCCACTCCTGCATTTCTTTCACAGTGGTTCCACAACATAGAACAATAAACCACTGTGAGAAAACGTGCAACATGAACCCAAAATCCTGTTGGTGTCCTGTGATCCTGTGTGGATTTAGTTATTTAGTTTATTGTCTTAATTTGGTCCGGCTGAGAGATGCTAACTTGCCCACGATTAGATGTTGTTTGACAGGTAATACCAAAATATCCAGCTGTAACCTGGACTGTTGAACAACTCTAATAACTCTAAGAGCTTTTCACCTGTCACAAAAAAGTTTTAAAATGTTGTTAATACCTGTTAAGACTCTCTAACAACGTTAACAGCATAATACTCACTTTACACTCACCTTGTCGTTCTTCCTGCTTCGTCTGAACAGAATACTTTCACTTTTAAAACCTAATCAGCAGCTTTATGGCGTATATATTACTACCATAAAAGCGTTCTTGGAGGGTTTAAAGTTCAAAGTTCTTTTAGGATCAGTAGCAAAGAGCAGAAAAATAAACTAAACTTCACTTAGAAAGACTATTCAACTATAACTAAAGCCAGACTATAAGAAAGTTAAATAAGACCTCTTCATTTATAATGTATAACGATGTTTTGTGCTAAAACTAAATATGAAGTCTAGTTGAATTTTCTTAAGACAAGAATTCTTCAGCTCTATGCAGCTCTTCAATAGTCATAAAAATGTTTTCAAATCTTGATTTTATCTCCAAACACAACTGTCAATTCTTTTCAATAATGCTCTTCGTTTCCACTCACCTTGTCGGTCTTCAGTCTTCCTGCTCAGTCTGAACGGAAAACTTTTACCTTTCCTTTTTCCTCTGTTAATGAACAACTTTATGGCTGTTGATTTATATTCCACTACTATAAAAGCATTCTGGGAGGGTTCAAGATTAAAAGTTGTTTTGCTATTTTAATGCCATAAATATGTTTTTGCATTTAAATTAAAACTGACTAACTTAGTTAAATAAATAAATAAGATTTATGATGCTTGACAGATTTTAAAGACTTGTAAAAGCAGCATATTTCTGCAGCCCTGGAGTCCAGGAGGAGCAGCAGAGGTCAGAATGTGTCGGAGCGCGTTTAACTATTGTCTGCAGTTCCACGCGTGTCCACCGGGGGACGGTAAACACCACATGATATTTCTCCTTTTTGGAACTTCTTCAGCTGCGTTGAGCTTTAAATCTTCACCTGTCGCTCCCTTTAAGCTCTAAACTTTGCGGTTCGATGTGTAGTTTGTTGGTTTGAATATTTTTGATGGATTCTGATGATGATGACTGAAACTGTCAATGACCAATAGAAAGTTCATCCATTGTTCTACTGCGTCACACATTTTCATTATTTATTGTCATTTTTGGGTCTAAACTGGACCAGTTCTGTGAGCTGTTTTGCTTTTTCTGTGGACCAGATGTTCCAGGCAGGTTCCATCATCGGACACAGACGGAGACAGGTCACGTGACAACAGTCAGCCTTTAGTTCTTTATTACAGGAGGATCTGGTTTATATACAGACACGTATCTGCAAAATACTAAAAAGTCTATGAACCCAAAGTACTAAAAAGTCTACATCCACGCACACACGTGTATTAAGTGTTTATACACACGTGTGCGCGTACGTGCACACTGTATATTCATCTAATAACTGTGAGTTTCTAAAACAGCAAAGTAGAGTCACTGAGGCACGGCTTCACCTCCTTTACACCGAGGTTTCCCTGAGCAGGTGTGATGAACTGTTGCAGAAGGAAAAGCATGGAACATGTTAATAACCGGACACAACAACACTCAGGTTTATTGTCTGACGGCATCAGTGTCTCTGGTTGCATCTGTCTGAGGAGCATTGTGAAACCAGGAGCAGTGTAAATGAGGGGGGGGGGGGGGGGGGGGCAGTGAGTGGATGCTGCATTCATCAAACACACAATAGTCAGAAGAGAAGAAGGAAGAACAGAAGCCCGTGTTCCTCAGTGTTGGTGTGGAGACGCCTGTTTGGAGGAGCAGGAAGCAGGCTGGACTCTTCCAGCTGGCTTTAATGCCACTTCTCTTCTGAGAACCTCCCAGCAGCTTTCTCTCCACCATCTTTTTACGCTGAAGGTTTCTGATCATTTCAGGTCAGATGTTCTTGGACTGAGGTTAAACATGTTTGTTCTTGTTCTTGTACACCACACACACACACACACAGACACACACAGGCAGCGTGTGTCCCCCCCACAGGCGAATCACCTCTTTGAGGGGGGGACTTTGGTCTTGACTTCAACACTCAGCAGAGCGTCTCCATGGCGACCGCTTCGCCACGTGCTTTATTATTTAGGGTTTGATCGGAGTCGCATCCCAACAACGATCCAGATGAAGAGTTCACGATTGTCCCGCTCGCGCGCGGCCCTCAGACGTCCTGCCGCTTGACACCACTGCCCCCCAGTGGTGAGAGGAGGAACTTCAACCCAGTTTCTGCTCTTCCTGTCCTGAGTCAGAGTAGCTGTCCCTCACGTCCCTCATGTCCCTCACGTCCCTCATATCCTTCATATCCTTCATGTCTTTCACATCCTTCATCTCCCTCACATCCTTTATATCATACATGTCCTCCATGTCCCTCACATCCTCCATGTCCCTCACATCCTGCATGTTCTCCATGTCCCTCACGTCCTCCATGTCCCTCACGTCCATCTCCCTCACATCCTTTATATCATACATGTCCTCTATGTCCCTCACATCCTGCATGTTCTCATGTCCCTCACATCCTGCATGTTCTCCATGTCCCTCACATCCTGCATGTTCTCCATGTCCTCACATCCTGCATGTTCTCCATGTCCCTCACATCCTCCATGTCCCTCACATCCTTTATATCATACACGTCCTCCATGTACTTCTCATCTCCTGTGTCCATCACGTCCCGCCAGCGTGTCAACCTGTCAGGACTCAGGACGTCCCAGAGACGGGAGGGGCCCGTGTGTAACATGACAGCTCAGCTGTAACGCGTCTGCAGCTCGTGGCTGCGCCGCATATTTCTGCCTCCTCGCCGCGCTCCCTTCTCACGCTATCTTAGCGCTGCAGCCGATTGGACGGCGCAGACGCACCCTCCTTGGACACGCCCCCCCGGCCCCCCCACATAAACCCTCCGGGGGAGAGGAGCGGCCGCCACACTTGGCGTGGAGCGCGACTCCTGTCAGACATCTGCAGCCGGTAACGCTGATCAGAAGAAGCAGCCGTCTGTGCGGGTGCCGTCTGTGCGGGTGCCGTCTGTGAGGGTGCCGTCTGTGAGGGTGTCGTCTGTGCGGGTGCCGTCTGTGAGGGTGCCGTCTGTGCGGGTGCCGTCTGTGCGGGTGCCGTCTGTGAGGGTGCCGTCTGTGCGGGTGCCGTCTGTGCGGGCGCCGTCTGTGCGGGTGCCGTCTGTGAGGGCGCCGTCTGTGCGGGTGCCGTCTGTGTGATTGACGGATGCAGAACCAGCAACCTCTTCACGTGGCCTCGCCGCTCAGGCAGAGCCTCCCGCTCACCAAAGAAGCCGTCTACCTGAAGCTGGACTCCTCTCAGCCCACCGGATCCTTCAAGATCCGAGGCATCGGTCACCTCTGCCAGACCGTAGGTGCTCCCGGGTCACCTGTGTGTGTGCGGAGAAGAGCTCAGGGTATTGGTGGTTCACCGGGACACAGGAGGAGGGTTCTCCACTAACACTGAGGTGTCTTCAGCTCCGTTGGGAGGAAGAATTAGAGGAAGACAGAGCTTTGATGTCTTTAGAGCTTTGATGTCTTTAGAGCTTTGATGTCTTTAGAGCTTTGATGTCTTTAGCTTGTTAAGACAGACAATTTAGTGGTTCACCTGTGGCTGCATTATAATACAGCAGATAAAGTTAGAAAGATGGATGGATGGATGGATGGATGGATGGATGGGTGTACCACCCTGAGAACGCCCGATCTCGCCCGATCTCGGAAGCTAAGCAGGGTCGGGCCTGGTTAGTACTTGGATGGGAGACCGCCTGGGAATACCGGGTGCTGTAAGCTTTTTGCACTCCTCCACTGGGTCAGCAGAGGCCGCCAGTGTTCCTGATAATTATCCAGCCAGATGTTATTCACTTCTTAAGTACTTCTAACATTGAGATTTAATGTTGCACTATTGTACATCGTTTTAGATTTAATATTTTATGAGTGTGTGTGTGTGTGTGTGTCGCAAGGATGATCGGCGGTGGAGGAGACAGAGGGAGACGGGAGCTTCTTTACTCCAAAAATGTATTTTTATTTTCCAAAAATAAAGTGGTGTCAGAAGATGCCAGGTTGAATCCATACAATAACATACAGACCCTGCACACTTTTACACACCACAACTTTGACTCTTTCTCCAACAATTCTTTTTTCTCCAAAATAACAACCAACCAACTCAACATCCCACCCCGTCTGGGGCTTACTCCAGGGCTTCTATAGCTGTAGCCCTCCTACAGGTGAAAACAATTATCAAAATTATTACGCTAACTAATACATTTACAAACTCAAAATAACAATCGAACAGAAAATATAAAATATGCGTAAAACGCCCAAAACAAATTTCCACCATCAAAACCACCCAGTGCATAGTAAAATAAATGTTCATCTTACTCTTCTAAAACACCCCCGCTAAAATAGATTGTGCCGTAGCACCTCGCGAAACCCCTCCATGGATACAATCATTGAGCAGTCCATCGGTTTCCCCGAACCAGGAAGTATGTCCTGCTGGTGAGCTATTGAAATATTGGTGCTTTTGATAAATGACAAACAAATAAACCTTGATGCTTTTAAACAGCCATAGTGTGAGTGTGATTCTTTGGGCAACGTTAAACAGACGGGAGGTGACACGGTGAGGTAATATGACGCGCGTTGTTTACTTGGGTGGAACTAATTGGAACATAAATGCCGGTTGGCCATGCCGTGCATGTCGGCTACAATGTATTCCAATAAGAAGCTATGGTAAAAAGTGGTGTGTGTGAAATGCTTCAACCGAGTAAACCAAGACAGAACGGAATGGAAATGAAATGCAAACGTGTCGGCGTAAGTGGCACGGCTCACTCCGTGCGTGTGTGTCTGTGTAAGTGTGCTTGTGTTTAAATAAAATTGAATTTCCCACTTTGGTCCACACTATTGTCAACATTTCTGTCTTCGCAAAAGCCAACTCAAGGCGGCAGAGTCCGGAATTGAAAACAATATCTAAAGAACTCAAGTATCATACTAACAACACTAATATTCCATCTGTCTATCCCCAACTGAATTAACTCCCCACCTATCTCATCAGATATTTGTAACAGAATGAGCAGATAACGTAGCATTTCCCTGTTCATATCTGCGACTTGCAATTTAGAATTTGTCAATAAAACTATGCTATGACACAAACTACAGTTTAATAGACTGCTGTGCTCCTAAAAAGAGCAGCATTTGTGGCTCATAAACCTCACAGACACTGCTTTGCTCTTTAAACATTTTTATGATGGTGAATTTTTCAATCAAATATCTTCCGTTTGATAATGCCCAAAGCGGGATTCGAACTCTCCCTCTGGGGTCTTCAGGAGGTTTCAATCAGGTTGTCTGTTACAGCGATTCTCGACTGGCCCGCACCGGCCCGGGATCGATCCCTGGCCATGGCACATTGCTTTTAACTTGATTTCATTTATCGGAGTTGAATCTTGTTTGATTTTTTTGAAGACGTTTCACCTCTCATCCAAGAGCCGTTCTAGGCAGATTTGATGATATGACGCTCATAGGCTATATAGCCTTTTCTTTTTGGGGGGAATGGATTGGAGGCTGCTCCAACATTGACGTTTGGACTGTGACAAAGCAAAATGGACAACCTCCACCAGAATAAGTGTTTCAAGAAAATAAGTTTGAGTTGTATTAACTTCAAAAGGCCATTTTCTTGCGGCTGCTTCGCTTACGGCCATACCACCCTGAGAACGCCCGATCTCGTCCGATCTCGGAAGCTAAGCAGGGTCGGGCCTGGTTAGTACTTGGATGGGAGACCGCCTGGGAATACCAGGTGCTGTAAGCTTTTTGCACTCCTCCACTGGGTCAGCAGAGGCCGCCAGTGTTCCTGATAATTATCCAGCCAGATGTTATTCACTTCTTAAGTACTTCTAACATTGAGATTTAATGTTGCACTATTGTACATCGTTTTAGATTTAATATTTTATGAGCGTGTGTGTGTGTGTGTCGCAAGGATGATCGGCGGTGGAGGAGACAGAGGGAGACGGGAGCTTCTTTACTCCAAAAATTTATTTTTATTTTCCAAAAATAAAGTGGTGTCAGAAGATGCCAGGTTGAATCCATACAATAACATACAGACCCTGCACACTTTTACACACCACAACTTTGACTCTTTCTCCAACATTCTTTTTTCTCCAAAATAACAACCAACCAACTCAACATCCCACCCCGTCTGGGGTCTACTCCAGGGCTTCTATAGCTGTAGCCCTCCTACAGGTGAAACCAATTATCAAAATTATTACGCTAACTAATACATTTACAAACTCAAAATAACAATCGAACAGAAAATATAAAATATGCGTAAAACGCCCAAAACAAATTTCCACCATCAAAACCACCCAGTGCATAGTAAAATACATGTTCAACTTACTCTTCTAAAACACCCCCGCTAAAATAGATTGTGCCGTAGCACCTCGCGAAACCCCTCCATGTATACAATCATTGAACAGTCCATCGGTTTCCCCGAACCAGGAAGTATGTCCTGCTGGTGAGCTATTGAAATATTGGTGCTTTTGATAAATGACAAACAAATAAACCTTGATGCTTTTAAACAGCCATAGTGTGAGTGTGATTCTTTGGGCAACGTTAAACAGACGGGAGGTGACACGGTGAGGCAATATGACGCGCGTTGTTTACTTGGGTGGAACTAATTGGAACATAAATGCCGGTTGGCCATGCCGTGCATGTCGGCTACAATGTATTCCAATAAGAAGCGATGGTAAAAAGTGGTGTGTGTGAAATGCTTCAACCGAGAAAACCAAGACAGAACGGAATGGAAATGAAATGCAAACGTGTCGGCGTAAGTGGCACGGCTCACTCCGTGTGTGTGTGTGTCTGTGTACGTGTGTTTGTGTTTAAATAAAATTGAATTTCCCACTTTGGTCCACACTATTGTCAACATTTCTGTCTTCGCAAAAGCCAACTCAAGGCGGCAGAGTCCGGAATTGAAAACAATATCTAAAGAACTCAAGTATCATACTAACAACACTAATATTCCATCTGTCTATCCCCAACTGAATTAACTCCCCACCTATCTCATCAGAATATTTGTAACAGAATAAGCAGATAACGTAGCATTTCCCTGTTCATATCTGCGACTTGCAATTTAGAATTTGTCAATAAAACTATGCTATGACACAAACTACAGTTTAATAGACTGCTGTGCTCCTAAAAAGAGCAGCATTTGTGGCTCATAAACCTCACAGACACTGCTTTGCTCTTTAAACATTTTTATGATGGTGAATTTTTCAATCAAATATCTTCCGTTTGATAATGCCCAAAGCGGGATTCGAACTCTCCCTCTGGGGTCTTCAGGAGGTTTCTATCAGGTTGTCTGTTACAGCGATTCTCGACTGGCCCGCACCGGCCCGGGATCGATCCCTGGCCATGGCACATTGCTTTTAACTTGATTTCATTTATCGGAGTTGAATCTTGTTTGATTTGTTTGAAGACGTTTCACCTCTCATCCAAGAGCCGTTCTAGGCAGATTTGATGATATGACGCTCATAGGCTATATAGCCTTTTCTTTTGGGGGGAATGGATTGGAGGCTGCTCCAACATTGACGTTTGGACTGTGACAAAGCAAAATGGACAACCTCCACCAGAATAAGTGTTTCAAGAAAATAAGTTTGAGTTGTATTAACTTCAAAAGGCCATTTTCTTGCGGCTGCTCTCGCTTACGGCCATACCACCCTGAGAACGCCCGATCTCGTCCGATCTCGGAAGCTAAGCAGGGTCGGGCCTGGTTAGTACTTGGATGGGAGACCGCCTGGGAATACCAGGTGCTGTAAGCTTTTTGCACTCCTCCACTGGGTCAGCAGAGGCCGCCAGTGTTCCTGATAATTATCCAGCCAGATGTTATTCACTTCTTAAGTACTTCTAACATTGAGATTTAATGTTGCACTATTGTACATCGTTTTAGATTAATATTTTATGATGTGTGAGTGTGTGTGTGTGTGTGTGTGTGTGTGTGTGTGTGTGTGTGTGTGTCGCAAGGATGATCGGCGGTGGAGGAGACAGAGGGAGACGGGAGCTTCTTTACTCCAAAAATTTTTTTTATTTTCCAAAAATAAAGTGGTGTCAGAAGATGCCAGGTTGAATCCATACAATAACATACAGACCCTGCACACTTTTACACACCACAACTTTGACTCTTTCTCCAACAATTCTTTTTTCTCCAAAATAACAACCAACCAACTCAACATCCCCCCCCGTCTGGGGCTTACTCCAGGGCTTCTATAGCTGTAGCCCTCCTACAGGTGAAAACAATTATCAAAATTATTACGCTAACTAATACATTTACAAACTCAAAATAACAATCGAACAGAAAATATAAAATATGCGTAAAACGCCCAAAACAAATTTCCACCATCAAAACCACCCAGTGCATAGTAAAATACATGTTCATCTTACTCTTCTAAAACACCCCCGCTAAAATAGATTGTGCCGTAGCACCTCGCGAAACCCCTCCATGTATACAATCATTGAACAGTCCATCGGTTTCCCCGAACCAGGAAGTATGTCCTGCTGGTGAGCTATTGAAATATTGGTGCTTTTGATAAATGACAAACAAATAAACCTTGATGCTTTTAAACAGCCATAGTGTGAGTGTGATTCTTTGGGCAACGTTAAACAGACGGGAGGTGACACGGTGAGGCAATATGACGCGCGTTGTTTACTTGGGTGGAACTAATTGGAACATAAATGCCGGTTGGCCATGCCGTGCATGTCGGCTACAATGTATTCCAATAAGAAGCTATGGTAAAAAGTGGTGTGTGTGAAATGCTTCAACCGAGTAAACCAAGACAGAACGGAATGGAAATGAAATGCAAACGTGTCGGCGTAAGTGGCACGGCTCACTCCGTGCGTGTGTGTCTGTGTACGTGTGTTTGTGTTTAAATAAATTGAATTTCCCACTTTGGTCCACACTATTGTCAACATTTCTGTCTTCGCAAAAGCCAACTCAAGGCGGCAGAGTCCGGAATTGAAAACAATATCTAAAGAACTCAAGTATCATACTAACAACACTAATATTCCATCTGTCTATCCCCAACTGAATTAACTCCCCACCTATCTCATCAGAATATTTGTAACAGAATAAGCAGATAACGTAGCATTTCCCTGTTCATATCTGCGACTTGCAATTTAGAATTTGTCAATAAAACTATGCTATGACACAAACTACAGTTTAATAGACTGCTGTGCTCCTAAAAAGAGCAGCATTTGTGGCTCATAAACCTCACAGACACTGCTTTGCTCTTTAAACATTTTTATGATGGTGAATTTTTCAATCAAATATCTTCCGTTTGATAATGCCCAAAGCGGGATTCGAACTCTCCCTCTGGGGTCTTCAGGAGGTTTCAATCAGGTTGTCTGTTACAGCGATTCTCGACTGGCCCGCACCGGCCCGGGATCGATCCCTGGCCATGGCACATTGCTTTTAACTTGATTTCATTTATCGGAGTTGAATCTTGTTTGATTTTTTTGAAGACGTTTCACCTCTCATCCAAGAGCCGTTCTAGGCAGATTTGATGATATGACGCTCATAGGCTATATAGCCTTTTCTTTTTGGGGGGAATGGATTGGAGGCTGCTCCAACATTGACGTTTGGACTGTGACAAAGCAAAATGGACAACCTCCACCAGAATAAGTGTTTCAAGAAAATAAGTTTGAGTTGTATTAACTTCAAAAGGCCATTTCTTGCGGCTGCTCTCGCTTACGGCCATACCACCCTGAGAACGCCCGATCTCGTCCGATCTCGGAAGCTAAGCAGGGTCGGGCCTGGTTAGTACTTGGATGGGAGACCGCCTGGGAATACCAGGTGCTGTAAGCTTTTTGCACTCCTCCACTGGGTCAGCAGAGGCCGCCAGTGTTCCTGATAATTATCCAGCCAGATGTTATTCACTTCTTAAGTACTTCTAACATTGAGATTTAATGTTGCACTATTGTACATCGTTTTAGATTTAATATTTTATGAGCGTGTGTGTGTGTGTGTCGCAAGGATGATCGGCGGTGGAGGAGACAGAGGGAGACGGGAGCTTCTTTACTCCAAAAATTATTTTTATTTTCCAAAAATAAAGTGGTGTCAGAAGATGCCAGGTTGAATCCATACAATAACATACAGACCCTGCACACTTTTACACACCACAACTTTGACTCTTTCTCCAACAATTCTTTTTTCTCCAAAATAACAACCAACCAACTCAACATCCCACCCCGTCTGGGGTCTACTCCAGGGCTTCTATAGCTGTAGCCCTCCTACAGGTGAAACAATTATCAAAATTATTACGCTAACTAATACATTTACAAACTCAAAATAACAATCGAACAGAAAATATAAAATATGCGTAAAACGCCCAAAACAAATTTCCACCATCAAAACCACCCAGTGCATAGTAAAATACATGTTCAACTTACTCTTCTAAAACACCCCCGCTAAAATAGATTGTGCCGTAGCACCTCGCGAAACCCCTCCATGTATACAATCATTGAACAGTCCATCGGTTTCCCCGAACCAGGAAGTATGTCCTGCTGGTGAGCTATTGAAATATTGGTGCTTTTGATAAATGACAAACAAATAAACCTTGATGCTTTTAAACAGCCATAGTGTGAGTGTGATTCTTTGGGCAACGTTAAACAGACGGGAGGTGACACGGTGAGGCAATATGACGCGCGTTGTTTACTTGGGTGGAACTAATTGGAACATAAATGCCGGTTGGCCATGCCGTGCATGTCGGCTACAATGTATTCCAATAAGAAGCGATGGTAAAAAGTGGTGTGTGTGAAATGCTTCAACCGAGTAAACCAAGACAGAACGGAATGGAAATGAAATGCAAACGTGTCGGCGTAAGTGGCACGGCTCACTCCGTGTGTGTGTGTGTCTGTGTACGTGTGTTTGTGTTTAAATAAAATTGAATTTCCCACTTTGGTCCACACTATTGTCAACATTTCTGTCTTCGCAAAAGCCAACTCAAGGCGGCAGAGTCCGGAATTGAAAACAATATCTAAAGAACTCAAGTATCATACTAACAACACTAATATTCCATCTGTCTATCCCCAACTGAATTAACTCCCCACCTATCTCATCAGAATATTTGTAACAGAATAAGCAGATAACGTAGCATTTCCCTGTTCATATCTGCGACTTGCAATTTAGAATTTGTCAATAAAACTATGCTATGACACAAACTACAGTTTAATAGACTGCTGTGCTCCTAAAAAGAGCAGCATTTGTGGCTCATAAACCTCACAGACACTGCTTTGCTCTTTAAACATTTTTATGATGGTGAATTTTTCAATCAAATATCTTCCGTTTGATAATGCCCAAAGCGGGATTCGAACTCTCCCTCTGGGGTCTTCAGGAGGTTTCAATCAGGTTGTCTGTTACAGCGATTCTCGACTGGCCCGCACCGGCCCGGGATCGATCCCTGGCCATGGCACATTGCTTTTAACTTGATTTCATTTATCGGAGTTGAATCTTGTTTGATTTGTTTGAAGACGTTTCACCTCTCATCCAAGAGCCGTTCTAGGCAGATTTGATGATATGACGCTCATAGGCTATATAGCCTTTTCTTTTTGGGGGGAATGGATTGGAGGCTGCTCCAACATTGACGTTTGGACTGTGACAAAGCAAAATGGACAACCTCCACCAGAATAAGTGTTTCAAGAAAATAAGTTTGAGTTGTATTAACTTCAAAAGGCCATTTTCTTGCGGCTGCTCTCGCTTACGGCCATACCACCCTGAGAACGCCCGATCTCGTCCGATCTCGGAAGCTAAGCAGGGTCGGGCCTGGTTAGTACTTGGATGGGAGACCGCCTGGGAATACCAGGTGCTGTAAGCTTTTTGCACTCCTCCACTGGGTCAGCAGAGGCCGCCAGTGTTCCTGATAATTATCCAGCCAGATGTTATTCACTTCTTAAGTACTTCTAACATTGAGATTTAATGTTGCACTATTGTACATCGTTTTAGATTTAATATTTTATGAGTGTGTGTGTGTGTGTGTGTGTGTGTGTCGCAAGGATGATCGGCGGTGGAGGAGAGAGGGAGACGGGAGCTTCTTTACTCCAAAAATTTATTTTTATTTTCCAAAAATAAAGTGGTGTCAGAAGATGCCAGGTTGAATCCATACAATAACATACAGACCCTGCACACTTTTACACACCACAACTTTGACTCTTTCTCCAACAATTCTTTTTTCTCCAAAATAACAACCAACCAACTCAACATCCCACCCCGTCTGGGGCTTACTCCAGGGCTTCTATAGCTGTAGCCCTCCTACAGGTGAAAACAATTATCAAAATTATTACGCTAACTAATACATTTACAAACTCAAAATAACAATCGAACAGAAAATATAAAATATGCGTAAAACGCCCAAAACAAATTTCCACCATCAAAACCACCCAGTGCATAGTAAAATACATGTTCATCTTACTCTTCTAAAACACCCCCGCTAAAATAGATTGTGCCGTAGCACCTCGCGAAACCCCTCCATGTATACAATCATTGAACAGTCCATCGGTTTCCCCGAACCAGGAAGTATGTCCTGCTGGTGAGCTATTGAAATATTGGTGCTTTTGATAAATGACAAACAAATAAACCTTGATGCTTTTAAACAGCCATAGTGTGAGTGTGATTCTTTGGGCAACGTTAAACAGACGGGAGGTGACACGGTGAGGCAATATGACGCGCGTTGTTTACTTGGGTGGAACTAATTGGAACATAAATGCCGGTTGGCCATGCCGTGCATGTCGGCTACAATGTATTCCAATAAGAAGCTATGGTAAAAAGTGGTGTGTGTGAAATGCTTCAACCGAGTAAACCAAGACAGAACGGAATGGAAATGAAATGCAAACGTGTCGGCCTAAGTGGCACGGCTCACTCCGTGCGTGCGTGTGTGTCTGTGTACGTGTGGTTTGTGTTTAAATAAAATTGAATTTCCCACTTTGGTCCACACTATTGTCAACATTTCTGTCTTCGCAAAAGCCAACTCAAGGCGGCAGAGTCCGGAATTGAAAACAATATCTAAAGAACTCAAGTATCATACTAACAACACTAATATTCCATCTGTCTATCCCCAACTGAATTAACTCCCCACCTATCTCATCAGAATATTTGTAACAGAATAAGCAGATAACGTAGCATTTCCCTGTTCATATCTGCGACTTGCAATTTAGAATTTGTCAATAAAACTATGCTATGACACAAACTACAGTTTAATAGACTGCTGTGCTCCTAAAAAGAGCAGCATTTGTGGCTCATAAACCTCACAGACACTGCTTTGCTCTTTAAACATTTTTATGATGGTGAATTTTTCAATCAAATATCTTCCGTTTGATAATGCCCAAAGCGGGATTCGAACTCTCCCTCTGGGGTCTTCAGGAGGTTTCAATCAGGTTGTCTGTTACAGCGATTCTCGACTGGCCCGCACCGGCCCGGGATCGATCCCTGGCCATGGCACATTGCTTTTAACTTGATTTCATTTATCGGAGTTGAATCTTGTTTGATTTTTTTGAAGACGTTTCACCTCTCATCCAAGAGCCGTTCTAGGCAGATTTGATGATATGACGCTCATAGGCTATATAGCCTTTTCTTTTGGGGGGAATGGATTGGAGGCTGCTCCAACATTGACGTTTGGACTGTGACAAAGCAAAATGGACAACCTCCACCAGAATAAGTGTTTCAAGAAAATAAGTTTGAGTTGTATTAACTTCAAAAGGCCATTTTCTTGCGGCTGCTCTCGCTTACGGCCATACCACCCTGAGAACGCCCGATCTCGTCCGATCTCGGAAGCTAAGCAGGGTCGGGCCTGGTTAGTACTTGGATGGGAGACCGCCTGGGAATACCAGGTGCTGTAAGCTTTTTGCACTCCTCCACTGGGTCAGCAGAGGCCGCCAGTGTTCCTGATAATTATCCAGCCAGATGTTATTCACTTCTTCTTAAGTACTTCTAACATTGAGATTTAATGTTGCACTATTGTACATCGTTTTAGATTTAATATTTTATGAGCGTGTGTGTGTGTGTGTCGCAAGGATGATCGGCGGTGGAGGAGACAGAGGGAGACGGGAGCTTCTTTACTCCAAAAATTTTTTTTATTTTCCAAAAATAAAGTGGTGTCAGAAGATGCCAGGTTGAATCCATACAATAACATACAGACCCTGCACACTTTTACACACCACAACGTTGACTCTTTCTCCAACAATTCTTTTTTCTCCAAAATAACAACCAACCAACTCAACATCCCACCCCGTCTGGGGTCTACTCCAGGGCTTCTATAGCTGTAGCCCTCCTACAGGTGAAACCAATTATCAAAATTATTACGCTAACTAATACATTTACAAACTCAAAATAACAATCGAACAGAAAATATAAATATGCGTAAAACGCCCAAAACAAATTTCCACCATCAAAACCACCCAGTGCATAGTAAAATACATGTTCATCTTACTCTTCTAAAACACCCCCGCTAAAATAGATTGTGCCGTAGCACCTCGCGAAACCCCTCCATGTATACAATCATTGAACAGTCCATCGGTTTCCCCGAACCAGGAAGTATGTCCTGCTGGTGAGCTATTGAAATATTGGTGCTTTTGATAAATGACAAACAAATAAACCTTGATGCTTTTAAACAGCCATAGTGTGAGTGTGATTCTTTGGGCAACGTTAAACAGACGGGAGGTGACACGGTGAGGCAATATGACGCGCGTTGTTTACTTGGGTGGAACTAATTGGAACATAAATGCCGGTTGGCCATGCCGTGCATGTCGGCTACAATGTATTCCAATAAGAAGCTATGGTAAAAAGTGGTGTGTGTGAAATGCTTCAACCGAGTAAACCAAGACAGAACGGAATGGAAATGAAATGCAAACGTGTCGGCGTAAGTGGCACGGCTCACTCCGTGTGCGTGTGTGTCTGTGTAAGTGTGTTTGTGTTTAAATAAAATTGAATTTCCCACTTTGGTCCACACTATTGTCAACATTTCTGTCTTCGCAAAAGCCAACTCAAGGCGGCAGAGTCCGGAATTGAAAACAATATCTAAAGAACTCAAGTATCATACTAACAACACTAATATTCCATCTGTCTATCCCCAACTGAATTAACTCCCCACCTATCTCATCAGATATTTGTAACAGATAAGCAGATAACGTAGCATTTCCCTGTTCATATCTGCGACTTGCAATTTAGAATTTGTCAATAAAACTATGCTATGACACAAACTACAGTTTAATAGACTGCTGTGCTCCTAAAAAGAGCAGCATTTGTGGCTCATAAACCTCACAGACACTGCTTTGCTCTTTAAACATTTTTATGATGGTGAATTTTTCAATCAAATATCTTCCGTTTGATAATGCCCAAAGCGGGATTCGAACTCTCCCTCTGGGGTCTTCAGGAGGTTTCAATCAGGTTGTCTGTTACAGCGATTCTCGACTGGCCCGCACCGGCCCGGGATCGATCCCTGGCCATGGCACATTGCTTTTAACTTGATTTCATTTATCGGAGTTGAATCTTGTTTGATTTTTTTGAAGACGTTTCACCTCTCATCCAAGAGCCGTTCTAGGCAGATTTGATGATATGACGCTCATAGGCTATATAGCCTTTTCTTTTTGGGGGGAATGGATTGGAGGCTGCTCCAACATTGACGTTTGGACTGTGACAAAGCAAAATGGACAACCTCCACCAGAATAAGTGTTTCAAGAAAATAAGTTTGAGTTGTATTAACTTCAAAAGGCCATTTTCTTGCGGCTGCTTTCGCTTACGGCCATACCACCCTGAGAACGCCCGATCTCGTCCGATCTCGGAAGCTAAGCAGGGTCGGGCCTGGTTAGTACTTGGATGGGAGACCGCCTGGGAATACCAGGTGCTGTAAGCTTTTTGCACTCCTCCACTGGGTCAGCAGAGGCCGCCAGTGTTCCTGATAATTATCCAGCCAGATGTTATTCACTTCTTAAGTACTTCTAACATTGAGATTTAATGTTGCACTATTGTACATCGTTTTAGATTTATATTTTATGAGCGTGTGTGTGTGTGTGTCGCAAGGATGATCGGCGGTGGAGGAGACAGAGGGAGACGGGAGCTTCTTTACTCCAAAAATTTATTTTTATTTTCCAAAATAAAGTGGTGTCAGAAGATGCCAGTTGAATCCATACAATAACATACAGACCCTGCACACTTTTACACACCACAACTTTGACTCTTTCTCCAACAATTCTTTTTTCTCCAAAATAACACAACCAACTCAACATCCCACCCCGTCTGGGGTCTACTCCAGGGCTTCTATAGCTGTAGCCCTCCTACAGGTGAAACCAATTATCAAAATTATTACGCTAACTAATACATTTACAAACTCAAAATAACAATCGAACAGAAAATATAAAATATGCGTAAAACGCCCAAAACAAATTTCCACCATCAAAACCACCCAGTGCATAGTAAAATAAATGTTCATCTTACTCTTCTAAAACACCCCCCGCTAAAATAGATTGTGCCGTAGCACCTCCTCGCGAAACCCCTCCATGGATACAATCATTGAACAGTCCATCGTTTCCCCGAACCAGGAAGTATGTCCTGCTGGTGAGCTATTGAAATATTGGTGCTTTTGATAAATGACAAACAAATAAACCTTGATGCTTTTAAACAGCCATAGTGTGAGTGTGATTCTTTGGGCAACGTTAAACAGACGGGAGGTGACACGGTGAGGCAATATGACGCTTGTTTACTTGAGTGGAAATAATTGTAACATAAATGCCGGTTGGCCATGCCGTGCATGTCGGCTACATTGTATTCCAATAAGAAGCTATGGTAAAAAGTGGTGGTGTGAAATGCTTCAACCGAGTAAACCAAGACGGAATGGAAATGAAATGCAAACGTGTCGGCGTAAGTGGCACGGCTCACTCCGTGCGTGCGTGTGTGTGTGTATGCGTGTTTGTGTTTGTGTTTAAATAAAATTGAATTTCCCACTTTGGTCCACACGATTGGCAACATTTCTGTCTTCGCAAAAGCCAACTCAAGGCGGCAGAGTCCGGAATTGAAAACAATATCTAAAGAACTCAAGTATCATACTAACAACACTAATGTCTGTGTAAATTCTCAGTCATCAGGTCATTGTATCCAAGGTAGTTTTCTCTGTCAACTGGACTGGGTTTCTTCTCTTGAAGACGTTCGCGCCTTCTATCCAGAAGGCTTCTTCAGTTCTGAAATCGCTTGGGAGAGAGCTTGAAAATATATGCAAATGGTCCACAGGGCTATATATTTTCAAGCTCTCTCCCAAGCGATTTCAGAACTGAAGAAGCCTTCTGGATAGAGGCGAAACGTCTTCAAGAGAAGAAACCCAGTCCAGTTGACAGAGAAAACTACCTTGGATAACAACACTAATATTCCATCTGTCTATCCCCAACTGAATTAACTCCACACCTATCTCATCAGATTATTTGTAACAGAATAAGCAGATAACGTAGCATTTCCCTGTTCATATCTGCTACTTGCAATTTAGAATTTGTCAATAAAACTATGCTATGACACAACTACAGTTTAATAGACTGCTGTGCTCCTAAAAGAACAGCATTTGTGGCTCATAAACCTCACAGACACTGCTTTGCTCTTTAAACATTTTCATAATCGTGAATTTTTCAATCAAATATCTTCCGTTTGATAATGCCCAAAGCGGGATTCGAACTCTCCCTCTGGGGTCTTCAGGAGGTTTCAATCAGGTTGTCTGTTACAGCGATTCTCGACTGGCCCGCACCGGCCTGGGATCGATCCCCGGCCATGGCACATTGCGTTTAACTTGATTTCATTTATCGGAGTTGAATCTTGTTTGATTTTTTTGAAGACGTTTCACCTCTCATCCAAGAGCCGTTCTAGGCAGATTTGATGAGATGACGCTCATAGGCTATATAGCCTTTTCTTTTTGGGGGGAATGGATTGGAGGCTGCTCCAACACTGACGTTTGGACTGTGACAAAGCAAAAGGGACAACCTCCACCAGAATTAAGATTAAGATTAAGATGGACTTTATTCATCCCCGTGGGGAAATTGAATTATAGTAGCAGCGAATGCAGAGTAAAGAGACAGAAAAAAAATAATACAGATAAGATTAGAATGTTATAAGCATATATACAGCATATATTATAAGCATATATATAATATATACATAATATAATATATACATATTATAAGCATAATAAGCATATATACATAAATATAGAATACATTAGAATAAAATTACAACATAAACATTACACAATTATTGTTGAGTTGGTTTGAGTGAATTGTACAGTTTAATGGCGGACGGCAGGAATGACTTCCTGTACCGTTCCTTAGAGCAGCGAGGCTGCAGGAGTCTGTTGCTGAAGCTGCTCCTCAGTTTGTCCACTGTGTTATGGAGGGGGTGGGAGGGACTGTCCATGATTGTCCGCAGTTTCAACACCATCCTGTCCCTCACCACCTCGTCCAAGTTATCAAGTCTACAGCCAACAACAGACCTGCCTTTTTGATGAGTTTGTTGAGTCTGTTGGCATCCTTTGCTTTAATGCCTGCACCCCAGCACACTGCAGCAAAGAAGATGGTGCTAGCCATGACAGACTGGTAGAACATCTGGAGCATCCTGCTGCAAACACTGAAGGACCTGAGTCTCCTGAGGAAATAGAGTCTGCTCATGGCCTTCTTGTAGACAGCATCGGTGTTTGTGGACCACTCCAGTTTATTGTCCAGCTGAACACCCAGGAACCTGTAAGATGGGACTATTTCCACGTCCTTCCCACTGATGCAGACTGGGGAGGGTGGGGACTTGCTTTTTCTGAAATCCACCACCATCTCCTTCGTCTTGGTCACGTTGAGCTGCAGAAGGTTCTCCCTGCTCCACCTGACAAAACTCTCCACAAGGTCCCTGTATTCATCCTCCTGTCCATTCTCCACACACCCGACTATGACTGTGTCATCCGAGTACTTCTGGAGATGACATGTCTCAGAGTGGTACTGGAAGTCGGCTGTGTAGGTGGTGAACAGGAATGGGGAGAGCACAGTTCCTTGAGGAGCTCCTGTGTTGCTCATCAGGGGGTCGGACACACAGCTCCGCAGTCTCACAAACTGTGGCCGACCTGTCAGGTAGTCCTCGATCCAAGAAACAAGGGGAGCATCCATCTGCATCTTCTCCAACTTCGCCCTCAGCAGTCTTGGCTGGATGGTATTGAAGGCAGAAGAGAAGTCGAAGAACATGACCCGCACTGTGGTGTTTAGTCTGTCCAAGGAGGAGTAAGCCCTCTGCAGCAGGTATATCACTGCGTCATCAACCCCCACCTTGGGCTGATGGGCAAACTGCAGAGGGTCCTGAAAGGGGCTCACCAGAGGTCTGAGGTGTGACAGCACCAGCCGCTCCATGACCTTCATAATGTGGGAGGTCAGTGCTATTGGCCTGTAGTCACTCGGTGCCACAGGATGGGTCTTCTTTGGCACCGGGACCAGGCAGGATGTCTTCCAAAGCACTGGGATCCTCTGAAGATGAAGGCTCTGGTTGAACAGGTGCTGCAGTATTCCACACAGCTGCCTGGAGCAGTTCCTCAGCACTCGTGGGCTGATGCCGTCCGGTCCGGCAGCCTTTCTCTGGTTGAGCCTCTCCAGCTCTCTCTTCACCTGGCCAGACGTGAAGGACAGTCCTGTCGGGGGGATGGGTGACATGCTGGGATCCATGTAGGGTGTCAGCAGGGGGGAGGGGGAAGAAGTTGGCAGAGGTGTTAGGGGCTCTGGGAGGTGTGAAGGGGATCCATTGTTATCCAGAGGAATATTGGGACAGCTGGGGGAGGGGGAGCTAGAATCAAACCTGTTGAAAAACTGGTTCAACTCATTGGCTTGGTCCACGTTCCCATCAGCTGAGCGTATTCCTTTCTTCTGGAAGCCAGTGATCGTCCTCATCCCACTCCAAACATCCCTGGTCTGGTTCCTCTCCAGTCTCTCCTCCAGCTTCTTCTTGTAGGCGTCCTTGCTCTCCTTCAGACTGCGTTTCAGTTCGTTCTGTACACTCCTGAGCTCAGCCGGGTCCCCAGCAGTGAAGGCCCTCTTCTTCTTATTCAAAAGGGCCTCCAGGTCACTTGTCACCCATGGTTTGTTGTTTGGGTAACAGCGTACCTTCTTGGTGGGGACGGAGTTCTCAGTGCAGAACTTGATGTAGTCGGAAACACAGTCTGTCAGTCCATCCAGGTCCTCACCATGTGGTTCACAGAGAGCAGACCAGTTGGTGGTCTCCAGTATTTTATAGGGAAGTGAAATAATGTTTGGACCTCTTATCAGGCAAAGAGAAAGTTGCTAAGAACTGCTCTAAAAACACCACCTCAGGGGGACTATATCCAAATCTCTCCGTTTACTGATGGGACGTTGAAACGTCAATACGCGGATTCATACATTTAGAACTGGACGTTGCACCAGAACTGGAAGCGCGGACTGATACATTTTAAACAGCGGTCCTGCTTCAGCCTTCCGGGGCTTCATAACAAAATACGAAAAATACGAAAATTTTAATTTTGGAAACATTGTTGTCGGTTGTTCAACTTGCCGGCTTTTGCAAAACTGCTAAATACGCGCTAGCATGCATGTTTTAAGCTACCGTAGCGGTATGTTTTACCATGCCGGCGCCCTATAATCCGGAGTGCCTGATGTGTGTGTAAATACAAAAATAGCACCCGTAACTGAGGCTGCACCTTTTAATACGGTGCGCCCTTTGGTCGTGAACATACGGTATATAGAACATAGGGCGCGTTTGTGTGTGATATCACTCCGCGTCTGCGCAACAACAACCTCCTATCTTTAGTATTGCTGCGCCAACCGGTGGTCTTTTGGGTTGAGGATAACGGTGATCTATATGTACCTATATGTAGCTATAGCGTCATTGGCCTCCACTCCAGCCACTCCTGGTAGTTCCTCAAAAACACTGAGTTTCTAGTGGATGCACAATCTGTGGAAGCCAACATAGAAACTTCTGAAGAGCCAAAGTTCTTGCAACAACAATATAGTCCCCAATTAGCTTGTTTTGTTATCACACGACCCCGTCCCCATTATCTTAAGAGAATATAAAAGAATGAGTGGAGACAGAAGAGAGAATGAGACGTTTTTGGCGCGTGTCGCTCTTGATTTAGTGTTTATTTTTGCAGTAAACTTAAAGGAGGCCTTTACACTTTATGTTTGATTAAATTTAAGCTG
Organism: Takifugu flavidus; assembly: GCF_003711565.1. Taxonomy (NCBI): domain Eukaryota; kingdom Metazoa; phylum Chordata; class Actinopteri; order Tetraodontiformes; family Tetraodontidae; genus Takifugu; species Takifugu flavidus. The sequence continues at coordinate 17,260,402 of NC_079524.1, forward strand.
ATATTCCATTCTTGACATCTTTAAATTTACAGTATTCATGGGAGATTTATTTGGTCATTTTGCTTCTTTTTATTTCCTATTTCCCACATTTATTCATAGTTTTTATTAGATTGCAATAAATCCTATAACATTGAACAGATTGACTAAAGTCAAATGAGCTGCGGTTCCCACCGATAGCCGTCATTCTGATGGGTTTTTGCTGGCTGCAGCTGAAATATTCCAATGCTCCATGTCACAGAGACAGTAAATACTAAACCCTAAAGATTCTGAAGGCATGATGTAAAATAGTAACGTATAATACAGACATTTGAAGAGACATTTAAGAGAATGTTTCCATGCTTATAAGAGTGGCCGAGGAGCCATTTAGAACTTTATAAAGATGCATTGTGTGATACCAGGAACTAATTTAACTTCAAGGCGAAGCTGCTTCTGCTTTGTCGACCATCGACTGATCTCCTGAAAGTCCAACAGCGCTTTTTAAAAACTGAATTCTTCATCTATGGAGGGAGTAGACGGCAGATGTTTCCACAGATGCTCTTCACCAGTGGTCAGTGAGTGATGCAGCAGATGAGCGGGAGTTGACTGGCTTCTACCAGAAATGTCTCAATGTCTCCAGCCCATAGTGTGGATTCTCTACGAGATCAGACAGCAGCTTCACTCCTGAATCCTGCAGCTGGTTCTCACTCAGGTCCAGTTCTCTGAGATGGGAGGGATTGGACCTCAGCGCCGAGGCCAGAGAGCCACAGCTGATCTCTGATAAACTGCAGTTAATCAATTTGAAAAATGCAGGATGAGGTTATACGGTGCAGGTCTGCATGTTATCTGCGTCAGTACTAAACCTACGTTAGTTCTTAGTTGGGTCAGACCTGAATTCACGATATTACAAGGAATTTTTTTAATGTGGTGCATCACAGCAGTGTTGAGAACAGCCTCACTTCACCATCTTAGCAGCTGGTATATAGGTAGAAAAATGAAGACTGACCTGAGCCTCTCCAGTTTACAGTTTGGACTCTCCAGTCCAGAACAGAGCCGCTTCACTCCTGAATCCTTCAACGTGTTGAGGCTCAGGTCCAGAACCCTCAGATGGGAGTGGTTGGACTTCAGAGCTGAGGCCACAGAATCACAGCTGGTCTCTGATAAACTGCAGCCACTTAGGCTAAAATAACAATTATTTTGAGAGAAGACAAATAAAAATCAACATGTACCAGAGCAAAACACAGCTTACAAGCAACAAACCTCTGGTCCTGCACTGGCTTATCTGCCGTATGTTCCTATTTTGGGTTCTTTCAGGGCGGTTGGACAAGATCTACACCGTATGTAAAGTGTGTGTGGGTCAAAATACCTTCCAAGTTTGTGAGACCACATTTCTCAATAGCACTCAACTCTTGTCAGGAGTTGGGACAAAGCGACCCACTCCTGACAGCTTGTGGGCGATGCTGCAGCGACCTGCAATCCCTACACTCTCTGGTGAAACCAAATCAAAGGTTTTAGACACTGCTGGATGCTGGAAGGGTGGCTATAGTCTGGACGCATAGTTCCCCTGACTGCACATTTCTCCAACAATGATTGGCAGCTGGTGTCCCTTGTTCTCCAGATGAGAGAAGGAAAGAGAGCCCCCCCACAGTGTGTTTGATTGCCCCACTGCAAGCTCAATGCTGCCAGAAAACATTGCAGGAGCATCAATTCCCCTCAGGGCATCAACAAGGACCTCAGGAAAAGGTGCAGCTGCCACCTACTAGAGACAAGCACACTGAGCTGAGATTCAAAGCCCTCTCCTCCCAAGAGAAGAGCTTGTTTGTTGGAGGCTCTTCTGGGCGATACCTGGTGCCACAGCTCCAGCTCCGCCCGTCTCTGGAGCTGAGGTGGAGCTTAGCAAGTTTCATGGTTCTCCACCACTTCCTCTCGCTGAGGACCTTCTCAGCTGGTGGTTTCTGCTCCACCTTCCAAGTTGAGCAGGTGATACTTCTGCATTCCTGCCACCAGTGTCTCTGCAGAAAGAGTCTTCTCTACTGTTTTATATTAGATTGTATAAAATTAGGATTTTTGGCTGATGTCTTAGATGTTGTTGACTAAGAGCAGGTTTTACTTTAATAACATAGAAAGATTCGATGAGAAGAGCAAATGTATTATTTATGAGCTACTTCCACTACTATTATATACACATACTTCCATATTGTCTTAGATTGCAAGCTGCATTTATTGCATCGTTCATAGAAAGTCATATTTGTGAGGAGAAAAACTCCAATAAGGTCATTTTCTTTAATGACCATTACAACAGAAGGAGGCGATGAACAAACAGATTTATATAAAAATGTGTAAAAACGTATGGATGGAAACCTTTTTAAAATGGTTGCATTGTGTAGAATCGGTGTAGAATCAACTTCTGATTTGGACTCCAATGGAAGTGAGGTGCAACAATTGTGGATGCTGAAAGCTTCAGATCTTCATGAAGGTTTCTGTGGTTGGACTGACCTGCTGCCCCTTTAAGAGGGAGGCAGGTTTGGGCTTCTGGCTGGAATGAAGCCACCTAAGATGAGAATGACTGCAGGCTTTCGGTACCAAGGTTTAACAGGGTGCTCACTTCACACTTGGGCTTTTCTCTTTTTTGGGATGGCTTTTCTCAGTCGAGAAGGGGCATGGCACACTGCAGCAGCTTTCTTTTTGGGTTTTCAAGTTTTCCTTCTGATCTTTAAAAGACAGGAAGAACCATTTTTGATTGGTCTGAATGTTTGGGCGGTTTTGTGGCCAGCCTAAAATAACACAAGACAAATCTACAACTGATACTTCCTTTCTAGTCATTGATGACCATCCTCACATGGGACAGATTTCCACAACCAATTTAATACTGCAAATCTGTCCTGTGTGGTCTTTTTCTGAGAACTGTAACACTACGTTTATAACAAAGATCAAACATGTAAACATTTATTGTCTAACTAGTTACACCTGGGAAAGTACTGGATCATCTCTGACTGACCTGAGAGTCTCCAGCTCACAGAGAGGATCCTGGAGAAAACCACAGAGCCGCTTCACTCCTGGATCCTTCAGCTGGTTCCCACTCAGGTCCAGAACCCTCAGATGGGAGGGATTGGACCTCAGCGCCGAGGCCAGAGAGCCACAGCTGATCTCTGATAACCAGCAGCCACTCAGTCTGGATAAGGAATCATGGCAAGAAATGATCTCTTATTGGAGGAAAAGTCATATTACACTTGCTCAAAATCATTATTTCATTTTATTTCATTATTTAATCAGGGCCCTTGGAGTCAGGAGAGCTCTGGCCCCCCACTGATAAACTGGGATATTACAGCAACAACATAGTTAAAAAGTATCGATAAAATTGACTTTCAATGGCTCATTTAAATTCATACTACACTTCTCTTCTCCAAAAGTCAATGGAGTTTATCTTGAAGCCTTTCATTGTTTAGTTGTTATGTCGAAGATAAAAGAAAGCTGACCTGAGAGTCTCCAGCTCACAGAGAGGATCCTGGAGAAAACCACAGAGCAGCTTCACTCCTGGATCCTTCAGCTGGTTCCAACTCAGGTCCAGAACCCTCAGATGGGAGGGATTGGACCTCAGCGCCGAGGCCAGAGAGACACAGCTGATCTCTGATAACCTGCAGTCACTCAGTCTGGAAAAGGAATAAATGGGGCAAATAAAAACACATTTCTAAATCTGAAAATGAAGAGAAAAGCAGAAAATGTAAAGAAATTTAGAAAGACCAACAGAGGCCTCCTGACCTGAGCGTCTCCAGTCTGCAGTTTGGATGCATCATTGCAGAAGACAGTAACTTTACGTCGGTATCTGTCAGGTTAAGGTTCGTGCTTAAGCTCAGCTCCCGTAGATGAGAAGGGTTTGACGTCATTGCTGAGGCCACAACTTCCCAATGACTCGTTGAAAGAAAACTACCAGACAGTCTGTTGTGTATGAAACAAAAATAGTGAGTCAAACTTTGGGATTTCTAATCAACTTATCTGAGAATCTACCTCAACACAAATGTAGCTCATTTCCTGGAAAAGCTAAATTCAACACCGTAGAGCAACAGTTTGAACGACCATCAGATCTGAAATGCAACTGAATTATTCTCAACATTTGTCTTATTTTAGAACAGCTCATAATTACTCAATATTTAAAATGATTATAGCAAATGGTTTAAAGAAACGTGCATCTTTTTATCTGTCTATCGGCTCTTTGGATATTTTGCATTTCATCCAATTTGTACGATGGTGCGTCAAGTCTTAATTCAGCGATCCGATCGATGACATCAGAGTCTCTGGTTGCATCGATTGCCCTCAGCTTCTGTTATATCTGCCTGTTTCCCTTCAAATCATTTTCACTGCACCTTTTGTTGCTAGTGATGAAGTTGCCACCTAACGGGGGTGGAAAGGCTCAAACAACTTTGTGGGTCACATAAAGGCTCCAAACGGAACCGCCACAAAGACCTAAAACACCCATTTAAACCAACGAGGCCGGCTGTTTTTACGTTGAACAAATGAAGCAAAATAGTCACGTGTCATTAGTTAAAATGTGTTTTTCTGTTGTTTGAATACGATGTATACAAACAAACAAAAGTGATTTAATGACATGACAGTAATTTCATGATAGTCAGTTAACTTGTGGCTCCTATTATTCCTGCCTTATGTTGGTTTGTCTGGATTGACCTTTGAACTTATATCCAGCCAGTGTTGAACATTTCTGGATGAATTGTTGTTTGTTTTAATTTATGGACGCTGCAATGGAGATAAAGAATTGAAGGAATGACCACTGGAGGGGGTATTGCTACCTGACATGATCCACTCGCTTGATTTAAACGCCAATGTCCGGCCCCAAAAATCTTTACTTACTCGGCCTTCCTGCAGTTCCTCACAGCTGGAATCAGGCGACGTCGTCCCTCCTCTGAGGTGTTGTACTGCTGCAGGTTCAGCTCATCCAGAACCTCCTCTGACATCTGCAGCAGGTAGGCCAGAGCTGAACAGTGGATCTCTGACAGTCTCCTCTGTGATTTCTTCTCTGACTTCAGGAACTCTTGGATCTCCTGATGGACTGACTGATCCTTCATCTCCATCAGACAGTGGAAGATGTTGATGCTTCTGCCTGGGGAGATTCTATCACTGTTCTCCTCCTTCAGGTTGTTGAGGACCTTCTGGATGGTTTTTGGGTGGTTCTCCGTCTGATCCAACAGTCCACCCAAGATCCTCTGATTGGACTCCAGAGAGAGACCATGAAGGAAGCGAACAAACAAGTCCAGGTGGCCATTTTCACTTTTGAGAGATTTCATTAGTGCTCTCCTGAGGAAGTCATCAAGAGATGTGACTGGATCGTAATTTGTAAACAACCCAACCAACCTTTTTAGGAACTGATTTATAACCACTGTGTCTTTCCTGGTGTAACGGTGGAACATGTAGACGGCAGCCAGAAACTCCTGAATGCTCAGATGAACAAAGCAGTAGACTGATTTCTGGAAGATCACACTCTCTCTTTTGAAGATCTCTGTACAAACTCCTGAGTACACCGACACCTCGGAGACGTCCAGTCCACATCGCTCCAGGTCTTCAGAGTAGAACATGATGTTTCCTTTCTCCAGATGTTCAAACGCCAGCCGACCCAACTTCAGAAGGAGTTCTTTATCAGCCTCAGTCAGTTCCTCTGGTCTCTGCTTTCCTCCATACTTCTGCTTCTTCCTCTTCATCTGAACCCTCAGGAAGTGTGAGTAGAGGTCAGTCAGGGTTTTGGGCAGCTCTCCTCTCTGGTCTCTGGTCATCATGTCCTCCAGAACTGTAGCAGTGATCCAGCAGAAAACTGGGATCAGACACATGATGTGGAGGCTCCTGGAGGCCTTGATGTGTGAGATGATTCTCTTGGACAGATCTTCATCACTGAACCTCCTCCTGAAGTACTCCTCCTTCTGGGAGTCAGTGAAGCCTCGTACTTCTGTGATCCTGTCAACACACGAGGGAGGAATCTGATGGGCTGCTGCAGGTCTGGAGGTGATCCAGATGAGAGCTGAGGGAAGCAGGTTCCCCTGGATGAGGTTCACCAGGAGCACCTCAACTGACGATACTTGTGTGACATCAGAGATGACCTGATGCTTGTTGAAACCCAGTGAAAATCTGCTTTCATCCAGGCCATCAAAGATGAACAGAAGTTTCCAGACAGTCAGATCTTCTGCTCTGATCTTCTGTAATGTTGGATGGAAAACATGAAGCAGTGAGAGAAGACTGTGCTGCTCATCTCTGATCAAGTTCAGCTCCCTCCATGAGAGCGGAAGCACCAGACTGATGTCTTGGTTCTCCAAACCTTCTGCCCAGTCCAGACTGAACTTCTGCACTGAGAAGGTTTTTCCAACGCCGGCGACACCGTTGGTCAGAACCACTCTGATGTGTCTCTGTTGCTCAGATAAGACTTTGAAGATGTCCTGGCACTTGATTGGAGTGTCCTGGATGTTCTTCTTGGAGGTTCTCTCAAGCTGGCTCACCTCATGTTGTGTGTCCACCTCCTCACTTTGTCCCTCAGTGATGTAGAGCTCAGTGTAGATCTTGTTCAGCAGGGTTCCACTTCCTGCTTCATGAGTTCCTTCAGTCACATGTTCACATCTTCTCTTCAGACTCATCTTATGACCTTCGATCACCTCCTGCAGTTCACCACCCTCTGAAACAAACAATCTTTTAAATCCTTTTACAATTGTCATCTACAGCAGTAACACAGATGTCCTCAACTGGAAAATATTCTGTCATGTTTGAATGATCGAAGCAACAGTTGGGTAATGACCCATCTTACTGTCAATTTGAAATGTTATGTCTTCTTATGTACACCTATTCTTTTATTTCATTGGGTTTCAATGTAATTTAGTCTATAACAACCATTTCCATGTCTTCCAAGAGTTTGCTTGGACTAAACAGCTGGTAAAAGCTGGATGATATTTAGAAAAACACATCAAACCTTCTCCAAACACATCATACTCAGCAGACCCATTGTCCTGTAAAGGTCACCTGTCTTCAGCTCTTTAACACTTTCCAGAACTAAATGACTAAATGTTGCTAAATACTGTCTAAGCATTTAGGAAGGTCTTCAGAGGGTTTGGTTCCAGTGGAACCAAACAAGTGCTCTCTGGATCTTCTCTTGCACATTGTAAATACACAAGTTGTTCCTTTATTCCGACCCAAAAGCATCTTATAAATACAAATGTACGAGCTTACGTGAGACGCTGTTGTTCAGGTCGGCGGTCTGCAGTTCAGTTCTCCGTTTGTTTTCACCCTTGGGACAGGAGGAATCTCCAATGGAAGCAGACCGTTTCTGATAGCTGTCAAAAATGGGAATAGTGGTTATACAGTGGGGCAAAAAAGTATTTAGTCAGTCACCAATTGTGCAAGTTCTCCCACTTAAAAAGATGAGAGAGGCCAGTAATTTTCTCAACTATGAGAGACAAAATGGGGGGAAAGAATCCAGGAAATCACATTGTAGGATTTTTAATGAATTAATTGGTAAATTCCTCAGTAAAATAAGTATTTGGTCACCTACAAACAAGCAAGATTTCTGGCTCTCACAGACCTGTAACTTCTTCTTTAAGAGGCTCCTCTGTCCTCCACTTGTTACCTGTATTAATGGCACCTGTTTGAACCTGTTTGTTTAACACTATGGCCAAGACCAAAGAGCTGTCAAAGGACACCAGCAACAAAATTGTAGACCTGCACCAGGCTGGGAAGACTGAATCTGCAATAGGTAAGCAGCTTGGTGTGAAGAAATCAACTGTGGGAGCAATTATTAGAAAATGGAAGACATACAGGACCACTGATAATCTCCCTCGATCTGGGGCTCCACGCAAGATCTCACCCCGTGGGGTCAAAATGATCACAAGAACAGCAAAAAATCCCAGAACCACACGGGGGGACCTAGTGAATGACCTGCAGAGAGCTGGGACCAAAGTAACAAAGGCTACCATCAGTAACACACTACGCCGCCAGGGACTCAAATCCTGCAGTGCCAGACGTGCCCCCCTGCTTAAGCCAGTACATGTCCAGGCCCGTCTGAAGTTTGCTAGAGAGCATTCGGATGATCCAGAAGAGGATTGGGAGAATGTCATATGGTCAGATGAAACCAAAATAGAACTTTTTGGAAAAAACTCAACTTGTCGTGTTTGGAGGAGAAAGAATGCTGAGTTGCATCCAAAGAACACCATACCTACTGTGAAGCATGGGGGTGGAAACATCATGCTTTGGGGCTGTTTTTCGGCAAAGGGACCAGGACAACTGATCCGTGTAAAGGAAAGAATGAATGGGGCCATGTATCGTGAGATTTTGAGTGAAAATCTCCTTCCATCAGCAAGGGCATTCCAAAACATCACTGCTCTAGAGTAGATCTGCATGGAGGAATGGGCCAAAATACCAGCAACAGTGTGTGAAAGCCTTGTGAAGACTTACAGAAAACGTTTGACCTCTGTCATTGCCAACAAAGGGTCTATAACAAAGTATTGAGATGAACTTTTGTTATTGACCAAATACTTATTTTCCACCATAATTTGCAAATAAATTCTTTAAAAATCAGACAATGTGATTTTCTGGATTTTTTTTTCTCATTTTGTCTCTCATAGTTGAAGTGTACCTATGATGAAAATTACAGGCCTCTCTCATCTTTTTAAGTGGGAGAACTTGCACAATTGGTGACTGACTAAATACTTTTTTGCCCCACTGTACATGTCTACTGGGCGTTAGCAACGCCTAAGAAAGGCTGCGTTCACTTCTACTTTCAGTTTGCTCTGACAGTTGAAGATTGAATGAACACTGAGCAAAAAATATAAAGTTATTTATGTTCTAACAAGCTCGTTTAGTTGGAGAAAAGTGTATTTGATCTAAGTGTTTAGTGGCTTTTCTTCATTGTGAATTTATGTTAAAAATAAAAGTGCCAAATCAGGAATATAAACTCATAGAATAGAACAAAAGTTCTACATTTATGCTCCAAATACAGTCGTCTGGTCTCTGAAACTGATCATTAAATAGCACAGAGGTCACGCGTATTCAAAAGCTTATTTCAACCATTTAGAAATGACTGATATTGTTGTCTATGGGTTTATTAGAACCAGGAACCTTATAAATAGACTTTTTAATGAATTTTCATGACATGTGGTGGAACAGTGTGGCAGAACAAGCTGCACAGACCTGCCATGTCTCACCCATCCGTATCTAAATGGAGAGCTAGAGCACTGTGCAATGATGGATATTGTTGGGAAACTTTAAAATATATGCCTAGGAATTTTTGTGAGATGATGTTAACCCATGTAGGAGAAATGACCAGTTAAAAACAGAAGCAATTTTCAGTTTTAAAAGATTTACCACACTAAAATTAACATGGGAGTTAATGGGAGCGAACGCCTGACATGTTGGTGCACCGTTTCATTAATTTAATTTTTCACGATAGTGGAGGCTAATACCTACAAAATGATGTTTTGTATGGTTGTGAAATGTTCTAAGGCAGAGTTGTGGTTCAGAAAACCTTACTTTGGTGAGCCTTGAGGTCCAATACCAAAGTTTAAAGGGTGCCACACAAACACATCATCACACTTTAGTTTTCTTACATTTTGTCTGAACTTCTGAAGTTTATTATTTCATATTTGGACCGGTCACTCTTCAGGGACACACAGCTGGGCACTGTGGACTCTGCTCTGTCCTCGTCCATCCTGAGGAAACATCAGAAATAGTGATGAGACTGTGATGAAGGTAAATAATCTGTAGAGGTTGTAGTTAAATAATCCCAATTCACTGCATTTTTATCAAACAGGAACATTTCTAATCCATTCTGGATAACAACTGAATCAATAAATCAATGATGTATCTGTATAATTTTCATGTTTTCAGAGTTTAAGCTGCTTTTTTTAACTGTTCCCTGCAGTGAGAAAAGAACTTTTTTCACCTTTTCCAGCCCCTCATCCTGCAGCACTGAATGTGCTCTAAAGTTCTTTCCAGAGCAAACGTCTCTGCACTTGCAGCAACATGTTGTAGTCATGGATCCGTGAGGAGAACCGGATACAGGAAACGCCCCCACTTTGATCCCAAAACCCAATTGGTGGCCAACGGTGGTCCGGCAACGACGGGGACGCTGGTCCATCGGGCCGACAACACTGGTTTTCCACAGGCCAACATGGTGAAAGGACTGTGCACCGTTTCATTTTAAAGAGCTGATGAATTTCATTTTTCACGATAGTAGAGGCTAATACCCACAAAATGATGTTTTGTATGGTTGTGAAATGTTCTAAGGCAGAGTTATGTGGTTCAGAAAACCTTACTTTGGTGAGCCTTGAGGTCCAATACCGAAGTGTAAAGGGTGTCCTTTGAACAGGCATGGGCAAACTAAGGCCCGGGGGCCACACGCGGCCCGTTAAACGTTTTAATCCGGCCCGCCAAACTTGAAAAATTAAATGAATAAACCTTGTTAATGTTAAATTTTCACTGCAATTCTGGTGTTTTCCCACTAGAAAAAAGACAGTCAGGAGGAGAGTGATGGTGATATCCTGAAGGATAACAGAACTTTCAGTGCTTTAAAATAGAAATGGTTATTAATTTTGTTTTAAAAAGGCACATTTTATTCATTTGATTTTAAGTGTTTTAAGACTCATTCCAAAGTCAGATATTTTGTTGTAATGCTTCTCTTCATTTTCATTTGAAATTAAAGCACATGTTTTCTCCATATCCCAAGATGTGTATTTTTTCTCCAATGAGGTGAGGTTACCAAAGCACTCCATCCATCCATCTGGTCCTGGTCCGGCCCCTTTGTCAAATGTTAGAACCCATTGTGGCCCACGAATCAAAATGTTTGCCCACCCCTGCCTTTGAACATGTCACTCTTCAGGGACACACAGCTGGACACTGCGGACTTTGCTCTCTCTTCCTCTTCCATCACACATTCGCTCATTTTTAAATGTGAGTCTAAAGGGTTAAGCAGGAACAGTCTGCTGACACAGAAAAGAAGATTAAAGAACATGATTCTCAGCATGAAGACAAGCAGAGGTCTGTCCAATGACGTATTGTCGGCTCATTCACATCAAAATCTATTATATGATGTCACCCTGTACATTATACAGGCCACATATATATTGGAAAAAAGTTTTGGGACATCTTAAAAGTTTACACCATGTTAAATATAAAATAGTTGTGGAAAAAATGTTTCTCCTGGGTGTTTCAAAAGGTGCGGTGGCATTAGACGGACGCACACAAATACAAATTAAATCATTTTTTATCTGGTTATGGTTTACAAGAAAACCTAAATTCTTTCAAGATGTCAGTTCTCAACATTAAATTCAACAAATAAGATGAGAATGCATTCAAAACTAAACAGAAATACGTCATCACATCATCAAAGTGGGTCAAATGCAGCATCATCTTCTGTCATCTCAGACAGGATTCCAAGAAGAGGATCTTCATTTTCAACAACGCACCTTGACATCTCATCATGGCTCGTCTGTCAGATTACAAGCAGCTTTTTTTGATCAGGCGCATCATGTTTCTCACCAACACATGATGGTGCTGGAAAAAACATTTGTAGCCTGACCTAGAGGTCAAAACTCTGCATGGCGTGCACAGCTACTAGTTGCAGCTGGTGGTTGTGGTGGAGGAGATCCCAAACATATCTAGCAAGCTTGTTTTGGAGCAGAGCTTGTCCACCACCTCTGACCCCACTCATCACAGAAGTCCCACCATATCCATGGCCAGGTGTGTTGGCAGCATTGGAGCCAGCCTCAGGAAAAAGGTGTGTCAATATCTCAGAAGTGATGATCAAGTTGCCACGACCCAACAGAAGTCAAGCAACCCAACATGCTGAATAGAATAGATGACACACAGCAAAGGGCAAAAAACACCCAATTCTGCTCAGACTGATCTGATCTGACCACATGTACAGGACCAAAAATATCAAAACACCATGGGTTTAGGTTTCCTTTCGTTTTCTTGACTGCTTCATTCAAACAGAACAAATTTCATAAATCCATAATAACAAATTCATATTCCACAAAGAACCAGTTGTTAAAACAATAAAATGGAATGCCTTGATCTCTCCCTCTTTACATACTCTCCTTTTTTAAATAAAGGATTGATTGTCCCCCTGGTGGAGGGACAAAGAGAGGAGGCTAAAACTGTCGCGTTTGTGTCCCTCTTTCCGTGGATTTTTCCACTAACTGCAAATAATATTGTCGACTTATTGTGAGTATTAAAATGTGCTTCCTAAACCTCTAAAATGTTGGCTCAGGGTTAGCGGAAAACGCAGTTAGAGGAAACACGCTACAAAGTTTGATCATCCGTCACAACATTCCCGTCGACCAGCCGCAATGTGCGTCCGAAACACGCGCACGCTCATTGCGCACACGCAGCTTATTAAGCCGCATCTCGCAGCGGAACATTGATTCGAGACGACAGCAGTGAAAGAACCAAATGCTACCTGAATATTAGAGGTTTTCCATCAGGGCTCGGTCACTCAGGATGGAGCCCGAAGTTGAGAACTTTCACTTTCGCTTCTTCTTCCTCGACACGTCTCGTGTTCCTGGTTGGATCGCGTCATATTCAGCACAAGCGCCTCTCTTCAGAACAATTTGGTCCACGTTTTAACTGAAATACTGGGAAACAACTGGAGTTCGTCTGACAGATGTTCGTTTTTGGGTGCGGAATCAAACTGGGTCAACTTTTTGATCTATAGGATCCCCTCTGGTTCAAAGTGTCCCTATAGGATATTGACAGTTCTGACCTTTTGGGGGCTGCACACACCTCTTAATGGTGACGGCACCAACGGAGCTGATCCAGTTGTCATCAGCTGGCCAGTCTGACTCCAGCTCATTAGGGGAAATTTGCTGATCTGGAGGAGAAGCTTTCAAAACTTGACGGGCTGGGGGGAAATGACTGTAATTTTGGAATCAGCGTGCCAATTTTATTTTTAATCAGAATAATTTAAAATAAAAACCCTCAACAGGATATTTTCAAATTGTTCCCCAGTGTAACTTCACCTGAAATTGTGGACTCCAGAATATCTCCATTAAATCCATTTAATACTTTAAAATGGCGCTGTCTCAGGCGGCAGTCAGTAGTAGCAGCTCCCTAAACTTAATTGTTCTTTTTAAACTTTCGTCGTGTTTTCTATACTTGTTTACATTCTGTTCTATTTGGAGTTTCTTTCTTTCTTTCCATTTTCAACTGGAGTATTCAGACACCATGTTTTGGAGGCTCGAATACTTTTTTCTCTGTTTTGCGGTGCTTGGGTTATTCGCGGCCCCATCAGCTGGGCCGAGAAGCGGAGCGGTATTGTCTACACGCGAGACCAGCTGATGGCTCTAAGACCACCATCCTTTGTGGTCGGAGAGAAGCCCCAAATCCCTAATGAGGTGAGGAGGAAACAACGAGGGACTAAGGCTGGAGTTAAACAGAGGATGAAGAGGCGACGTTTTAAACCCTGCGTCCCCGCGGTCATAACGGGGAATGTCAGGTCCCTGGCAAATAAGATGGACGAGCTGGAGGCGCTCACACGGACCCAGCGGGAGTCCAGAGAGGCCAGTATCATGTGTTTCACGGCTCCATGGACTGATGCCGGACTCTAATGTGACGATCGCTGGTTTCACCACTGTGCGAGCGGACCGAGACACCACCGCGGCCGGTAAGAAGAAAGGAGGGGGACTGGCCGTGTTCCTTAGCAACAGGTGGTGCAACCCGGAGCATATTCACGTCAAGGAGCGCGTGTGCAGTCCCGACGTGGAACTTATTGCTATCGGACTCCGTCCATACTATTTGCCACGGGAGTTTACTAACGTCATCGCCATCACCGTTTATATTCCTCCGACCGGTAAAGCGGACTCGGCCTGTGACGTCATCCACTCTGTCACGGCTGACCTGCAGACTAAACATCCCGGAGCCTTTATCCTCATCACAGGTGACTTCAATCATGCCTCCCTTAAGTCCACTCTCCCTACATTCCACCAGTATGTCCAGTGCAGCACGAGAGACAGGAAGACTTTGGATCTACTGTATGCTAATGTCACTAATGCATACACCTCCACTGCACTCCCTCCACTAGGCAAGTCTGACCATAATCTCGTGCTGCTCTCCCCATCATACACACCTGTGGTTCAGCAGCAACCAGTCACTGTGAGGACTGTTATGAAATGGTCTGATGGTGCTATGGACTGTCTGCGGGATGCCCTGGAGACCACCAACTGGTCTGCTCTCTGTGAACCACATGGTGAGGACCTGGATGGACTGACAGACTGTGTTTCCGACTACATCAAGTTCTGCACTGAGAACTCCGTCCCCACCAAGAAGGTACGCTGTTACCCAAACAACAAACCATGGGTGACAAGTGACCTGAAGGCCCTTTTGAATAAGAAGAAGAGGGCCTTCACTGCTGGGGACCCGGCTGAGCTCAGGAGTGTACAGAAGGAACTGAAACGCAGTCTGAAGGAGAGCAAGGACGCCTACAGGAAGAAGCTGGAGGAGAGACTGGAGAGGAACCAGACCAGGGATGTTTGGAGTGGGATGAGGACGATCACTGGCTTCCAGAAGAAAGGAATACGCTCAGCTGATGGGAACGTGGACCAAGCCAATGAGTTGAACCAGTTTTTCAACAGGTTTGACTCTAGCTCCCCCTCCCCCAGCTGTCCCAATATTCCTCTGGATAACAATGGGTCCCCTTCACACCTCCCAGAGCCCCTAACACCTCTGCCAACTTCTTCCCCCTCCCCCCTGCTGACACCCTACATGGATCCCAGCATGTCACCCATCCCCCCGACAGGACTGTCCTTCACGTCTGGCCAGGTGAGGAGAGAGCTGGAGAGGCTCAACCAGAGAAAGGCTGCCGGACCGGACGGCATCAGCCCACGAGTGCTGAGGAACTGCTCCAGGCAGCTGTGTGGGATACTGCAGCACCTGTTCAACCAGAGCCTTCATCTTCAGAGGATCCCAGTGCTTTGGAAGACATCCTGCCTGGTCCCGGTGCCAAAGAAGACCCATCCTGTGGCACCGAGTGACTACAGGCCAATAGCACTGACCTCCCACATTATGAAGGTCATGGAGCGGCTGGTGCTGTCACACCTCAGACCTCTGGTGAGCCCCTTTCAGGACCCTCTGCAGTTTGCCTATCAGCCCAAGGTGGGGGTTGATGACGCAGTGATATACCTGCTGCAGAGGGCTTACTCCTCCTTGGACAGACTAAACACCACAGTGCGGGTCATGTTCTTCGACTTCTCTTCTGCCTTCAATACCATCCAGCCAAGACTGCTGAGGGCGAAGTTGGAGAAGATGCAGATGGATGCTCCCCTTGTTTCTTGGATCGAGGACTACCTGACAGGTCGGCCACAGTTTGTGAGACTGCGGAGCTGTGTGTCCGACCCCCTGATGAGCAACACAGGAGCTCCTCAAGGAACTGTGCTCTCCCCATTCCTGTTCACCACCTACACAGCCGACTTCCAGTACCACTCTGAGACATGTCATCTCCAGAAGTACTCGGATGACACAGTCATAGTCGGGTGTGTGGAGAATGGACAGGAGGATGAATACAGGGACCTTGTGGAGAGTTTTGTCAGGTGGAGCAGGGAGAACCTTCTGCAGCTCAACGTGACCAAGACGAAGGAGATGGTGGTGGATTTCAGAAAAAGCAAGTCCCCACCCTCCCCAGTCTGCATCAGTGGGAAGGACGTGGAAATAGTCCCATCTTACAGGTTCCTGGGTGTTCAGCTGGACAATAAACTGGAGTGGTCCACAAACACCGATGCTGTCTACAAGAAGGCCATGAGCAGACTCTATTTCCTCAGGAGACTCAGCTCCTTCAGTGTTTGCAGCAGGATGCTCCAGATGTTCTACCAGTCTGTTATGGCTAGCACCATCTTCTTTGCTGCAGTGTGCTGGGGTGCAGGCATTAAAGCAAAGGATGCCAACAGACTCAACAAACTCATCAAAAAGGCAGGGTCTGTTGTTGGCTGTAGACTTGATAACTTGGACGAGGTGGTGAGGGACAGGATGGTGTTGAAACTGCGGACAAACATCGACAATCCCTCCCACCCCCTCCATAACACAGTGGACAAACTGAGGAGCAGCTTCAGCAACAGACTCCTGCAGCCTCGCTGCTCCAAGGAACGGTACAGGAAGTCATTCCTGCCGTCCGCCATTAAACTGTACAATTCACTCAAACCAACTCAACAATAATTGTGTAATGTTTATGTTGTAATTTTATTTCTAATTTATTCTATATTTATGTATATATGCTTATAATATGTATATATTATATTATGTATATATTATATATATGCTTATAATATATGCTGTATATATGCTTATAACATTCTAATCTATCTGTATTTATTTTTTTCTGTCTCTTTACTCTGCATTCGCTGCTACTATAATTCAATTTCCCCACGGGGATGAATAAAGTCCATCTTAATCTTAATCTTAATCTTAATATGAACATGTGACTTAATAACGTATGAAAGAGGATATATGAACATGTGGTTTTCCCACTATAACACACAGACATACACACATCAGTATCAGTGTTCCAAATCCTGTTTTCTTTTTCTGCCAGCTCTTCCTCCAGCGATTACCCTGCATCTTGCGCATGTCCCGCCCTGCTGAGGCAGAGCCGTACTGGGATGGAGCGTTACCGCGGCGACCCAGCTCAGTGGGCTCCATTGCCTCGGCTGAGGAGTACGACAGTGTGAAGTCCCGCAGTGAGCTGATGTTTGAGAAACAGTCTGGGAGACACGGACTGGTGACCCGAGTCACACACGCTGCCAGTACATTTCCAGAAACATTTAAACACATGAGATATAGAAGCATCAGTAGCTTCATTTGAGTTCTGAGCTTTGGTGTCTGTGTGGAGCTGTGAAACCACAAGAAGAGGGAGGAGCCATCAGCTGTACGCAGAGATCAAGCCGGCTGTGGATGGAGCCACTACATCATTAAACACATGCGCAACAAGAACGACTACAATGAGGTCAGAGGGTTCAAACAGAGTCCTCAACCCAAAGTCTGATTTAAAAAGATCAAAAGTGGCGTAAATGTCTGGTCCTGACAGGAGAAGGATAACTGGAGCGGCATCGCTCGTACAGTAGACCGACTCTGCCTCTTCCTGGTTACCCCGGTGATGACCTTTGGCACCGTAATCATCTTTCTGACAGGAAGCTGTAACCAACCTCCTCATCTGCCCTTCAAAGGAGACCCGCATGACTCCAGAGAGGAGAACCCACACCTGCTGTGATGCACACACACAGCCAGGGCTTTTTCCATCGCCATCGTTTCTCTGGGGGAAATGTTGCATTTCTTTATCTTAATAACAACAAATCTTTAGTTTGTTCTATAGGAGCTCCATATGTTTAGTGTCAAAGACTTCTTAGATTGTGTTCATTGCTGGCACATAAAGAAAAATGCTTTGATTTTACTAAAGTGACACAAACCCATCTCAGCACTGTTTTTTATATCCTCTATATTATTTTGCGTAGTCTGTGTAACTGTTGTGCTTTATTTCTGCTGGCTTCTTTAATGGGATGTAAACCAGCCTGACATAATACCAGTTGAGTACTTTATTTGATGTTGCCAAAGGTTTAAAAACAGCCTGACAGAATAAGAAATTGTGAAAATTTAGAGGATGAATTATACCTGCTGGTATCTGATCTTGAACAGCAAATTTTATAGGGAAGTGAAATAATGTTTGGACCTCTTATCAGGCAAAGAGAAAGTTGTTAAGAACAGCTCTAAAAACACCACCTCAGGGGGACTATATCCAAATCTCTCCGTTTACTGATGGGACGTTGAAACATCAATACGCGGATTCATACATTTAGAACTGGACGTTGCACCAGAACTGGAAGCGCGGACTGATACATTTTTAACAGCGGTCCTGCTTCAGCCCTCCGGGGCTTAATAACAAAATACAAAAAATACGAAAATTTTAATTTTGGAAACATTGTTGTCGGTTGTTCAACTTGCCGGCTTTTGCAAAATTGCTAAATACGCGCTAGCATGCATGTTTTAAGCTATGGTAGCGGTATGTTTTACCATGCCCGCGCCCTATAATCCGGAGCGCCTGATGTATGTGTTAAATACAGAAATAGCACCGTAACTGAGGCTGCACCTTTTAATACGGTGCGCCCTTTGGTCGCGAACATACGGTATATAGAACATAGGGCACGCTTGTGCGTGATATCACTCCGCGTCTGCGCAACGACCACAACCTCCTATCTTTAGTATTGCTGCGCCAACTGGTGGTCTTTTGGGTTGAGGATAACGGTGATCTATATGTAGCTATATGTAGCTATAGCGTCATTGGCCTCCACTCCAGCCACTCCTGGTAGTTCCTCAAAAACACTGAGTTTCTAGTGGATGCACAATCTGTGGAAGCCAACATAGAAACTTCTGAAGAGCCAAAGTTCTTGCAACAAAAATATAGTCCCCAATTAGGTTGTTTTGTTATCACACGACCCCGTCCCCATTATCTTAAGAGAATATAAAAGAATGAGTGGAGACAGAAGAGAGAATGAGACGTTTTTGGTGCGTGTCGCTCTTGATTTAGTGTTTATTTTTGCAGTAAACTTAAAGGAGGCCTTTTCACTTTATGTTTGATTAAATTTAAGCTGATATTCCATTCTTGACATCTTTACATTTACACTATTCATGGGAATTTTATTTGGTCATTTTGCTTCTTTTTATTTCCTATTTCCCACATTTATTCATAGTTTTTATTAGATTGTGAAGAGAATTATTATATCTTGTTAGCATCTTTTATCTTGTTAGCATGTGTTATACTATATGGTTTTGTTTTCTGTTACAGTTAGTTTAGAAGTTAGGGATAGTATATAATCTTTAGTAGGAATAAACATAAGCAAGTCAGTTGACCCTTCCTTGACATGAATGTTGTTTGGACGGTTGGGGCCAGGAGACAGTCAGACGGAAAGTGGTAGACCCCCATCGTAAAATATGACAGCATAGTTTACTGGTGTTGATAAGTTCCTTGGCAGGAATATGACCTCGGACCTGGACATCTGGGGAAGATAATGGAGAAGAAGGACCGCACCAACACCAAAGGAGGCTGGAAGAAGAAGATGAGGTCATCCAAGAAGAAGGACTGGATTGGACTGA